>NW_005366873.1:420775-456653 GCF_000412655.1 Myotis brandtii
TGGTGGGTGAGTGATGACTTACAGGACAGATACGAGGAGTTTTAACGCCAGTAGGAATTTCGGGAACAGATGGGCTGCAGGGGCCTATTTTGATGCCAGGGACAGGGTTCTGTGTAAAGTAAATATTTTCCCAGCGTGGATCTCCGGTGAGGCTGTAGGGAAGCAGATTTCCTCAAGATGCAAATGACTCAAGTTAGAAATAAATATTGAATGGAAACTGCAATTCAGCTTCGTTTCTCCAGTTGTGGGCCCCCAAGACTTCTCGCAGATAAGCCGCTGCTGCCGCCCAGGTGGGCGAGGGCGGGCGCGGATGGGGGGAGGGGGATGTACGGGAGAGGATGCTCTCATTCTCAGACTTCACGTTTTCTGTATTTTTTTGGGGCGGCGGGGAGTGGAAAAGGCGTAACCACAAAGGGATCAAGCAAAGTTATGTCTGTCCAGAGGCTCGGGATATTATTTTAAAAATACATGATTATTGATTTCAGAGAGGAAGGGGGAGAGATAGAAACATCAATGATGAGAGAGCATCATAGATCACCTGCCTTCTGCACGCCCCACACTGGGGAATGAACCTGAAACCCGGGCCTGTGCCCTGACCGGGAATTGAACCCTGACCTCCTGGTTCATAGGTCGATGCTCAACCACAGGGTCACGCAGGCCGGGTGAGTATGATTATTGATTTCAGAGAGGAAGGGAGAGAGATAGAAACATCAATGATGAGAGAGCATCATAGATCACCTGCCTCCTGCACGCCCCACACTGGGGAATGAACCTGAAACCCGGGCCTGTGCCCTGACCGGGAATTGAACCCTGACCTCCTGGTTCATAGGTCGATGCTCAACCACAGGGTCACGCAGGCCGGGTGAGGCTCAGGCTATTTTAAAGCACCCTCCCCCCTCTCTTCCTAACCCAGATCTCGCCTTGCGGATTTTTTCACCAACTGCCAGCCGGAGTCCAGGTCTGCCAGCAGCTGCCTGAAGGAAAACTACGCGGACTGCCTCCTTGCCTACTCGGGGCTCATTGGTAAGACGGGGAGGAGCAAAATGGGAGGAAAGGCTGGTTTATAAATACTCAGGGACCCTTCCCGCTGTAGCCACCATGGCCTGTGAGAGCCACAAGCTCCCAGTGTCCCTCTGTGTTGGGGTTTTGATGTCAGGCCTCTAGGACTCGCCTGTAAAAAAAAAAAAAAGCAAAAAGGAGGCTAATGGACTCGCAAAGGCAGGGAGCAGGGATTGTTAAAGAGCAGGCAGACAGCAGCGCAGTAGGAGAAGCGACCATGTGGAACCAAAGTACGAAAAGGCCTGCTTAGGGAAGAGGAGAGCGCGTCAAGCCAAGGAAACTGAATCAGGGGACTTTGGAGAAAGGGAACTTGGAAGTCGTTCATTCTGGGGACATCCAAAAGGCTGTTTCCCAGAAATGGCCCTTTGGAAAGAAAGCCCCTGAGTGCTGGGGTCCTGCTCACCATTCATAGCCTTGCGGATGCGGCTCCTGGAGTGCAGGGGGCGACTTCGCCTCCCTGTTTTCCCATGAACAGACTCAGCAGCAGGAACGGTCCTTTCTGTCTTTCAAGACCTGAGGTGCGAGCAGACCAGGTGCTGGGCGCCTAGGAAACCAGTGCGATTGAATGGGCACCGGTGGGTTGGCAGAGAGCCAGAGGGAGGCAGATGTGTGCCCCTGGGTGGGTGTGGCAGGCAGGTGGGCAGGCGGCTGCTCCAGGGACCAGGGCCTGGGGAGCCTGGGTGACAGGGCTGCTTCATGAGTGACATTTGAGAAGGAACACACAGTGCAGGCTGGGAGGGGGAGGGAGATGGCGGCTGTCAGAAGCGCCATGGCTCAGCCAGGGTGTGTGTTCCTGCCAGGATCGCACACATCACCAGGCAGAAGGAACTCCTCTTGCTTCCCCCCCCCACCCCCAACACAACAGCACAGACCAAATTCTTTGTCACCAGCGTGTCCTCAGCAAGAGCCATGGGAAAATCGACAGTGGGACTTATGCAAGGGTATTACAGGTGTCTGCACACGTGTCCCCTCCTGCATGCCCCCAACTGGGGATCGAGCCAGCAACCTGGGCCTGTGCTCTTGACCGGAATCGAACCCGGGACCCAGGACCCTTCAGTCTGCAGGCTGACGCTCTATCCACTGAGCCAAACTGGCTAGGGCCCCACTTCTTTTGAAAGGATACCTGTGCTCTGTTGGGTCATTGACCATGTTTATGGATATGTCCAATGTGTGTAATTTCCTTAAGTCAGTGTTCCAAATTGGCACTGGCTCTCTCCTTTTTTTAAGTTAGTCCCTAGAAGGGATTACTTCTCAACTACGGCATTATAGGTTTAAGGAATAACAATTAAGGCATGCTCATTGTACAAAGTAAAGAAACAAGCAAACAGAGAAGCCCAAAGGAGACAGTTTTAAGGAGTGACAAGTCCACTCCCAGGTGTAATTGCTATTAACACCTCAGGCCCATCCCTCCAGGCACACATGCTCATGAACTCCACCTTGAATGGCTAGGCAAGCTGTTACATGCCTGAGGATGATGAAATCCTCTTCTCTTGAGGGAATAGTCGGTCGAGGCAGTGCATTCTACAGACCAAAACCTGTTTCTCCGTTGGGTTCGGATCCCTCCTTCCACACTGGTCATTGCATTCTAACTTCTTTGAGGACAAAGCTGGCTCCGACTTTTTCCACGTGTCAGGGACCCACCGTGGTGCCAGGCGCTCTTAGTAGGTACATGTCAACCTCTTTGCTCAGTTGCTTTCTCACCCAAAGTCAGGAGCTCCCTCTCTGTTGTGGGTCGAAGGTCTCATCTCAAGATATAACGGCACATCACTTAGTTCAAGTCAGTGAGGAATGTAAGGCAAAGAAGATGTACTCTGGACCCAAGAAGAGCTTACAAAGAAAAAAAATTTTTTTCTGTTTGTGAACCAACTATATCCTGTGGATCACTGACTACTTCTTATTTCCACAAAATGTATAAAAACAGAGGGCTTCTTGGCATGAGTTGGCATCGCCTGGTGTGGGCCACCCAGAAGAAGGCATTCGGGTTGTATTAGGGAGAAGTGCACTGTTTATTTGTGCCAGTACAGAACTCACCAGAAACACCATGAGCACAGGAAGATGTGGGCAAGAGAGACCACCCAGTATTTCTTTTAGGGCATTTGAGGGCTGGTGAGACAGTGCTCTAGGAGCCTCAGCTTAGGGAGTCTCCACTGTTGGCTTCCAGTTCCTCCACAGCTTGGAAGGCTTTATTTCAGTCCGAGGGCGTCTGGTGAGCAGAGGCCTCGTCACACAGTACATCCAGGATGTGGGGTGATCCGTAAAGATCGCTTCGAAGCTTCTTTTGTTTCTCGGAAGAGGCCATTTGCTGCCGAGGGAAGTAGATTCAACGTCCTAAAAGGATTTTTAAGATACGTAAAACCAGTTCTATCTGTTTATGAAGATTAATGACATTCTCAAGAAAATGCAAGGGATTTGGCAACTCATGCATTCAAAGTTAATTCTCTCCTACTCCAAGACATCCATACCATTTGTGCAGGGAAAAAAAAAAAAAGGAAAACCACCCTAAATGCAGCTCAAGGAGTTCCGTTATAATTTTTTTAAGTAAATGTGTAAATTATTTTATGTGCTCGAGATAAATTGCCGGGAAAATGCACTGCTTAACATAATTTCCCACTCTGCCAACACAACGTTTGCAATTATCCACGGTGCATCCGCCCTGAGAGAGCATTTGTTTCTTTTCGGGCTGTAGGAAAGTCCTTATCGTCAGGCAAGAATAAAACACCTGGTTTCTACTCCTTTAGGTACAGTCATGACCCCCAACTACATAGACTCCAGCAGCCTCAGCGTGGCCCCGTGGTGTGACTGCAGCAACAGCGGCAACGACCTGGAAGAGTGCTTGAAGTTTCTGAATTTCTTCAAGGACAATACGTGTCTTAGTAAGTTATTTTAAAAATAGGAAACAAACACGTTTTTCTCTCTGAGTTCAAACCCTACTTCCATGTTCCTTGTGTTTCTTGTGTGTGTTCGTTCTCTCTCTCTCTCTCTCTCTCTCTCTCACTCTCTCTCTCGGCACAGCCTTTGGCCACACTGCCTAATGCAGCGGGGAACACAGCAAGTGATCAGCTGGGTGCTGCCAAGACAGACTACAAAAACCCGAGAGAACAAGAGATTCTATTAACTGAGGGTCCATTGTGTGGGAAGGAACCCTTCTACCCACAGATCAAAGTTTGATCTTGGCAACCAGCACAACCTCTGTTCCAAATGTTCTTAAAACCTGAGTGTAATATACAATGTGAGATGCTCAGACAAATTAGGTGGGGGTAGGCCCCTAAGGGCTCTCAGAGAAAGATTAGAATGTCAACATCAATAGCCCCCATGATGTTCCACGTTGGCTCAGAGGAGAAGCAGCAATTCCTGAGTGAGAGAAGCTGGCTGTGCAGCTGGGAGGTTGGTTATCTCGGGAGGTGGAGATGAGCACTTGGTGAGGGGGCGGGGGGGGGCGGGAACCTCTAGGCAAATGGGAAACATATTTCCCAAAGGGAGAGAGAGATGGAGAGAAATGTACGGTGAACACCATTCATCAGACGAACTTCTAAAGCACTGTGCCAGGTCTCCCTTCTAGCCACTGAGATGTGTGCGTTCCAGGTGACAACTCCACTGAGGTGCTTGAGTACCTCACCCACATGTTGTGGCGGCCACTGTGCGTTTACTGGGTGCCTTCAGCTTACTCTTGAGGGAGTCTAATACCGTATATGCATTATCTCATTTGCCCTAATCTTCACAAGAGGTATTATTATCTCTACTTCACAGTTGAATAAATGGCTGGTCTTCACGTAGACCAGCGGTTCTCAACCTGTGGATCGCGACCCCTTTGGGGGTCGAACGACCCTTTCACAGGGGTCGCCTAAGACCATCGGAAAACACATATATAATTACATGTTGTTCAATTTGTAACAATGAAAATACATCCTGCATATCAGATATTTACATTACGATTCATAACAGTAGCAACATTACAGTTATGAAGTAGCAACGAAAGTAATTTTATGGTTGGGGGTCACCACAACATGAGGAACTGTATTAAAGGGTCGCGGCATTAGGAAGGTTGAGAACCACTGACGTAGACCATCCATGCCAAAGATAGTATGCAAAGCCTGAGTTCCCGCTTCTGCAGCCCCCTGTCCGCTAAGGAGTTAGTGTTGTGCCTGCTATTGAAGGGCCCATTGGGCAGGAACATATACCTGAATGTCAGGGACCAGCTATGATTTCTGGTGGCAGGTGTGGACCAAGTGTCTAGGAATTAAGGCTCAGCAGTCCCTCTGAGAGCCCTGTCCTCAAGGGACAATTTCTCCAGGAGGCGCTGCTGGACGGTGACTGATTTCTAGAGCATTAGCTAACCACCTGCCATGTGCACATTGGAAAGGCTTCCAAGTGTTGCTTTCCCAATCTCCTCATTGTTTCGAGAAAAGACAAATCTAAATGACGAGGTTTCTTAGTCATGTGGCCGTGACCATATCGTTAGAATAAAAACAAGCTTTTGAAAACTTAAGTGAAATTCAAACCCACAAAACTAGTCTCAAGTGTGGAGTCATTTGCCGAGACACTGGGCATACTATGGACCTCTTGTTTGGTCTTGACGCTAAAAAATTTATATATATATATGTGTGTGTGTGTGTGTGTGTGTTCCCTCTTTTTCACCTCCTGCACGCTCTTCTGGCAGAATACAAGATTTAGTGAAGATAAAGCAATGACAGTAGAGGCCAGCGTGAGAAAAAGATGCTCACACTGCCCAGAAAGCTGCTCCTTCACAGGAAACTCAAGTTGTCCCTGCGTAATAATATTTTGGTGAAGGGGAGAATAGTCCGGTATCTTATTGCTAATGACTTTGCAATAAAAATAAGTGCATTTGGTCTTCAACAGGGACCAAGGCCAGCCAGAATTTTTCATACTCATTCCATTTATACTTTGTTTAGAAGGGGCACAGCATGCCAAAGGCACAGGGCTGTGGATTCAGTCTCTGCCAAGGCCCTCGAGTAGAAGGAACTGGAACTTGTGCACTCCAACCCAGATGCAATAACCCAGTTCTGCTCTCTTCAGATTAACCAACTCTTCCCCAGACTCCCCTGTCATGAACACCGCTCCGACCTATTGTTTACTTCTGGTTATTGTGGGGGAAACAGTTAATTTTACATCAAAGTGCATGGCAGATGTTGGGGAAAGAGAGATGAAAGAATGAGCTGAAGGTGAAGGTGACTGTTACTGTCACTCAAGTCTTTCTTTAGATGCCACCTTCCCCTCCCTGGACCACTTCATCTAAACTGCACCTCCCCGTTCCCACCCAGGGCGTCCTGCACGCCACCTGCTTCCTTTTTCTCCAAGCATTTCTCACCGTCTAACGTATTATATATTCTCCTTGTTTCCTTCCAAGCAGAATGTGACCTCCAGGAGGGCAGGGACTTTTGTCTTTCATTGCTGTCATTGATCTTTGCAGCATCCCTAGGGCCTGGCACTTTGTAGATGTTCCGTTGACATTTGGATGAATGAATGAATGAATGAATGGGCAAGTGGACAAACAACTTCCCCAAGTGCCAGGGCAAACTCACTGAAAAGCACAGGTAGTTTCAATGAGTGGCAAAGGGTCTCTTGAATCTACATGTCTTAAGAAGAAAAAGGAAGGTTTTGCTGTTTTTTTGTTATTGTTGCTCTGGGTCATTCAAGGAAACCAGTCCCCCATATACCTTTCTCTACATTCCACCCCCTCGTTGGGCTGTATAACATGGCCAGAAGCAGAAAAGGCATTTATATTAATTTGAAGCTGTTTCCTACAGCCTTGAAAATGTAAAGTTGTAGAAAACAGGTTTCCAATTTTCTGAACTTAAAGGATAACAATTTTAGAACAAAATGTCACTTCTAAAAGGAACATTAGGCTTAAATTATTCTGCCTTGTATATCGAAAAATGCCAGCTAAGAGTCAGATAGTAACAATTTGCACATTCAGGTCCCAAGTGGAAGAGTTTGATTTCTTATACAATGAATATGAAGTAAAAAAAATTCCTAAATCCAGGCCAAATCCCCAAAGACCTGATTAAACTGTTTCTTATTCATTTGAGGGGGAGGGGAACAATACAACCAATTTACTCCTGCCATGAAAACAATCTAATCCCATGAACTTGTAATAAGCTTTTAAAGTTTTACATTTTCAACTTTTCATTTAAGCATGGCTGCTCCTACCTAATTATGCAGATTTTGTTTAGAAGACTGGGAGCAGAAAGGGAAAAAAATAATCTCAGTTAAATTTTCATTAGATTATTGCTGAGGTTCGGGGAGATTTTTCTTCTACAGAAACTGGCTGTATTTGTGCTGTGAGCATTGCCGGTCTCGTAGTAGGTGCTCTGTGCTGGGGAATCACATATTTTTGCTCTTCGATTTCACTGCCTAACAAATAAATGTCATTGCCACTGAGTCTTCTCAGTCCCATAGTTAAGGATGTTATACTAAAAAAAAATAATGAGTTTGCTTTTGGTACAGGATTTTGACAGAGCACAAAGGTTTTCTTGGAAGATGGGACAGTGGTTGGGATCCCAAATAACAGGTCCGAGGCTGGATTTCCAAGGGCTTACCCAATGAGCATTTCAGGGCAAGGACCTGGTGCATCAATCGGAACAGCATAGGTGTGGGTTGCAGTTGGAGCATCCAAGTGTCCGGCTCAGTGTTGAATGAACGAATTGATTTTTGAACCTCTGACCCAGTGGCTGGCTCTCAACACACGTAGGCTAGACAGTTGGGTGGGTTTTGTTCAGGGAAGCCCAGTGCTCTATTCAGAATTTCTAGGCGGCCTGTCTGGCTGTATGTAGCTTGTCTGGTACATTTGCTGCTTGACTTTGAAATTGGATTTCCTCCTGTTTTACTGCAGAAAATGCAATCCAGGCTTTTGGCAACGGCTCCGATGTCACTGTGTGGCAGCCAGCCCTCCCGGTTCAGACCACCACTGCCACGACCACCACCGCCTTCCGGGTCAAGAACCAGCCCCTGGGGCCAGCAGGGTCCGAGAATGAGATCCCCACCCACGTGTTACCGCCTTGTGCAAATTTACAGGTAAGCGCGGGGCTGACTGTCGGAGCTCACGGCTGGCGCCACCCAGGCTCATTGTCTTCACAGCCAGGCGGCGAACGACGCCCAGGTTGGAATCTTAAAAGTGCATCTTAACCGTGACACATGGAGATACACGGGAAGTGCCATAGAGTGGAGAGAAAGCTGGACTTGACTGCCATTCATAGGGGGTGTGGCTTTGGTTAAGGCTCCTGCCTATGTATCTGCCCTGGTGTCCTCGCCTGGAATATGGTGTGAGGGCTGGGCAGCTGGGTCCTGAAGGTTTTCGTTCGTGGGGTCCAGCTAGATCGGCTGTGTGCATATGTATTAAGCTTATTCCGTGTTTTCTACAAAACAGCAGCATATTGAAAAGAAAGGAGCTTTTGGTTTTGTCCCCAACACGCCGCTTAATCGGAATGATTTAAAACTGTGTCTAGCCCAGCCGGCGTGGCTCAGTGGTCGAGCGTCGACCTATAAACCAGAAGGTCATGGTTCAATTCCCAGTCAGGGCACATGCCTGGGTTGTGGGCTTGATCCCCAGTGTGGGGAGTGCAGGAGGCAGCCGATCACTGATCCTCTCTCATCATTGATGTTTCTCTTTCTCTCCCCCTCTCCCTTCCTCTCTGAAATCAACAAAAATATATTAAAAAATACAATTGTCTCTAAAGGGGAACCAGAGGCAGAGCTAACAGTGAAGCGTTAAGCTCAAACGTGGAGCCCCCTGGGGCTTGTCCGTCCTTGCGCAGTGAGAGGAGCTGTGAGCAGCTGCCCTGCGAGGACAGTCCAGCGGGAACGGCCCGGAGGCCTCCCTGGGGTTAATCCCGACCTCCCAGGCAGGACCACACCACACTCACAGTGGCTTCTTGACTTTCGTCAAAGCAGGGTGTTTACTCTGCCCTTCCATTGATTTTCCCACAGTAAAGAGCAGTCAGCTGTTTGTAGGACGGTACATACTCATGTGCTCACATAGTATTTTCACATGCTTTCCCTCTTTGCATGTTACACTCCTGCGGCTGCGGGGGAGATGCTATTACTGTGGTCCTGCCAGGCTGGTTCTTTCATTCGAGGACACGGGCTCAGCGAGGTACCACTTTCGCTGGAGCCTGCGGAGCTGGTGGGTCACAGACCCGGCGCTGGGGGCCCAGGAGCCTCGTCTTCTTCTCAGGGCTCTCCCTGTATTTGGGGTAGTGCTGACCGTGTGGTGACTTCTGCCTCCTGCCCTGTGCGGAAGGGGCATTTGCCAAGCACCGCGCTGTCACACTTGTCATACTTCACACTCATTGCTGGAGCACAGCGTCCCTTCTCTCCCCTCACTCCCCCTAAGGGTCAGTCTGGCCAGAGTGCTCCCCAGCATCAGGGCCTCTCCTAGCCTCAGCTTCCTCATCTGGGAGGCCAGGGGCTGGCCTTGCTGCTAGGGTTGTGAGGATTAAACGAGGTCATGCATCAGTGCTTGGGGCACAGAGAATGTTCCAGAATGGTGCTTTAGAAACGTCCCAGGCAGTGCCACTCCTATATCACTGGCTACTTGGGTCCTTTACAGCAGTAAACAGATGCCCGTGTTGTGTGTGCATGGGGTGGAGTGCTGTGCCAGGGAAAAATGGCGTGTTAGCGCTCATAGGCGTAGAGCGTGTTTAGCTTTTTCAAAACATTTCACCTGCTTTGTGCCCTTTATTCCGTACCAGCCCGTGAGTCAGGTGAGATAGACATCCGTCCCTTTGACAAACGAGGCCACTGAGGCAGGGAGAGGCTGGCAATCCACCCAAGCTCACACAGCAGTGCCCTGGCAGGGCTGGGATTTTTGGATCCGAAGCCAGTGTGCCTCGGCCTTGCTCCCAGGTCACAGACGTTGGCCTTATTCCATGGCCTTGGACAACCTGGGCTCCTCTGAATTAGGAATGGACAGAGAGGAGGAAGTGAAAACTAGGAAAGGAGGTCATGCAGCATTTGTCTTTCTGTGTCTGGCTTACTTCACTCCGCATCATGTCCGCCAGGTCCATGCGGAATCTGAAAAAGGAGCGTCCTGAGAAGCAGGGAGTAGAACGGTGGTTACAAGGGGGTGGGGAGGGGGAAGTGGGGGATGCGGGGCAAAGGGTGCAAAGTTCCAGCTACGCAGGATGAGTAAGTTCTGGGGGACTAATGGACAGCGTGGTGACCACAGTTATCACATACTGTATTCTGTGCTTGAGATTTGCTATAAGAGGGTAGATCTTTATTGTTCTCAAAGCCCCCCAAATGGTTAACATGACTGTGGTAAACCTTTCACAATGTATGCGTATATAAAAGCATCCCATTGTATGCCTTGCCTGTATACAATTCTTATTTCTCAATGATAACTCAAGAAATTTGGAGGGGCGGGGGAGGGTGTGCAGAAAAGATGAGCAGGAAGAAGCTGGTTTTGAGGGAGCCGTATGCCTAGTTCTTCCTGAAGACGGTGATGCACGTGATAGGACAATACAAAGCTCATACTTGGGCTGGTTTCTTCCCGCCACCGTTCCAGGAGACGGTGCCGGGGAAGTCCTGAGACTTTGCCAGCAAAACTTAGTGCAGCTTGGTGATCTCAGGATGACTTAGATTAAGAATGGTGGAAAGAATCGCTGGAGGCCAGGGGCTCGATCAGGGGAATGAGCAAGTGATGAGAGATGGGTCTCAGCCCATGAGAATGAGGTCCTGGCGCTGAGTCAGGACACCTGCTTTGACGCAGGGCCTCCAGGAGATGTGTTCTCCCCGTCTGTCCTTCCTCCGCCTGCCTGGCTGTCTCCAGGTAAATCACCATTTGCCTGAGGGGCCCAGAAATATCTTCGAAGGGTGTTTGCCCGCCGCGTATGTCGTTACTCAGAATAGAACCCGCTTGGGACCCATTGGTAACAGATTTGGAGAAAGTCAGCTACGTCTGGCAGCTCTAAAGTTCACCTCCCCCGAGAAGCACCCTCTTGTAATATTTTATAATGTACAATAATACGAGAAAACTCTCGGGGACTTGAGTTTCTGTCTTAACATTTGAGATAGATTTCCCCCTTGGAAGGGAAGCAATAGAATAAACATTTTCAAAAAGTCAGCTTCGAAGGGTAATTATCAACACACCAAACCCAGTTCTGTTTGGGGAAACGGTGGCCTGGGGTGCGTGCGGTGCACCCAGGACTCATCTGTGGCTGCTATGAAAGGCTCTGCTTTAAAAAAGGAAAGTTGATTGATTCGTGTGAAATGTCATGGAAATGTCCAAGGGCCGGCTCCCTGAGGTGCTAAATGACCAGGTTTTGGGTAACCCACCACACTCCCATGTCGGGATTCATTGGCAGTCGTATTAGTAACAAGCGTGACACAGGCGATGCTATTGTTGGCACATCCCTTTGACTCTGTACAAAACGGTCACATGAGAAACAAGGCAATATTTAAAAGCCTACCAATTATTTCATCTTCTGCGCACTTGAGTGGTCTGGTAGCTGGAAAAAGCTCAGGATATGCAAGCCAAGTGGATTGTGCTTGTCATTTATATGAAGTAGATATTCAGGGGAGATGCAAGTATTGGAAAAATCTCTCTTTGGCATCACTACACTGTTTATCTCCAGTGGCATAAGGCGAAGACCACTCAAAGTGGCATTTGTGGGCCCCCGATTTCCATGGTCAAATAGGGTTATAGAGACTAGGTAATACAGGCTTGGGACTAGGGCTTAGAACCCCTGAGAAGTTTAACTCCCTCTGCTGCTTTCTTGGAAAGAGCTGGGAAGGGTGATTGAGAGGAGAAAGCCTGATAGAGCAGGGTGTACTCTCAGGCCTAGCAGGATGGGTCTGGGATAGTTCCGGGCAGTGTGTGAGCTCCGTAAACAGTGCAGGCCATATTCAAAGTCAGTTGTTTTGTTTGTGTTGGGAGACGTGGAGGATCAAATCTCAAGTTCAAGTGCCGGCCCCCATCCTCATGGGACTTTTAAAGCAGTTTTCTCAGTCATAAAAGATGTGAGCAGGGTCCCAATGGATGGTCTTTGCAAGAATGCTTACTGCTAAAGTCAGCAATGCAGAGGCCAGCTGTCCCCTTTCCCCCTCAATGATCGCATCATCTACTTTGGTGGTCAGGCCACGCTAGCTCTAGGGGTCCCACAGCTGGGTCACTGTGGCCCTCTGTGAGCCATGGGGTGGGCATCATTCTCTAGCAGAGGACCTACAACATCCACTGGATTTCAGTGTGAGGCCACACCTCCCTGGCCTCCTGGCAAAGCCTCACTCCAGGCCCTTCTTTTTCCAGAGTACAGTTTGGAGCTTAGAGCAATGAGCTGGGCCCTTGTAGGCTGCAGCACCACCTTTACAGGTTGATAGGTGTGGAAAGGGAGACAGGATTTGCCCATCTTTAATACCTAACACATGTGACTCCTACATAGAATATTTGAGTATTGAATTTGAATATGGAATACTAGAGACCCGGTGCACGAAACTCATACACGGGTAGGGTCCCTAGGCCTGGACGGCCATCAGGCTGGGGCCTTCCTTCATTCCGCGCCACCCCCTGGTGGTCAGCGCATGTCATAGCGAGCAGTCAAACTCCTGGTCGGTCGAACTCCTGAGGGGACAATTTGCATATTAGCTTTTTATTATATAGGATTAGCATACTGCCTGAGAACATTGAAAATAATCTCTATCTGAAACAAGACGTTGCATCCTGGAAGAGCTGTGTCTCAGGAGACCTCAGCAAGGCCCATTCGTACCGGATAGGGCCAGACCAGCCCGGGAATGACTTCAAAACTCTTCTCAGGGCCAAACCCCAAAAGTCTCGATGTGGCAGGAGGGCGATTATCCAAACCTGCTAAGTACCCAGGACTCCACTGGCTGTGACCATGTGGAAATTTGAAGTGTTGAGTTTTAAAAGGAAAGCTGCCAATGGGTGTTCTGTAAATCATTGGTGCCAGCAGACTGACCCCATTATGTCAGCTAATCCTGGAAATACAGGAGGTAAATTTAAATCTTCCAGCATGAAGCACTTAATCAATATTCTAAATGTTTCCCTTGCAATTTATGCTGGCAGGGCAATGGGGCGCTTTGGCGTCCCGTTAATCTTCCACTGGAGAAGAGGTGCTTGTGTGCAAGGCCAGGGTGCCGGGGTTCGGATGGCTGGTGGGTGGGCAGGAAGCTGCGAGGGGAGAAGAAAGTACTTATTTCCAGACCAGGCCCCTGGCATGGGGCCGCTCACTCCCTGTACTCATGCTGCCCCTTCCAGCGGGCAGACCTAGCCTGTGGGCACCTCCTCAGTGCTCTGTCACCTGTGGTCGACAGCCTACGATTTGCTTTGCAGGAAAGAGTATGAACTTGAGAGTTAGTTGGACCTGAGTGAAAATCCCAGCTTACTCCTATTGCTGTGTGACCTAGGGCAGGTTTCTTACCCTCTCTGAATGTGTGCTGTGAAACATCACCCACCTCTTGGGTTTGTTGTGAGGATAGAAGAACTAGTGTCTGTATGCAGAGGGCCCAGCAGGACTGGCCAACCCACTGCACTTGGTAAGTGGCTGCCACTCTTACTGAGATTGAAGAGATGCCTTAGAGCTTTAACACTGGACACTGGGGCTGTGAAGGAAGGGCTGTTCCCAGGGGCTGGGAGCCATGGAGGGAGAAGTAATGGAGCTCCTTAGGTTTTGCTTCCTTAAGTTGTAAGAACTGTTTGAGCCAAGTGATATCCTGCTGGTCATTGTAGAAAGTCCCAAGGAAGGAAGCGACAGGGTGGGATGGACACCAGGCTAAGAAGGAAGGGAAACCAAAAGGCCGTAAACAAAGAACCAGGTCTGAGGGGATAGAACTGCCCCAAATCCACCTCTCTGTGCCCAGAAGGGTTCTCCTGGGAGCTACGCCCTCACAGTCAGGTCCTTGGAGCCGTGACTTGGAGCAGGGACAATAGTCAGATCTGGGTCCAGCCTGAGTACAGTCAGATCTTGACAGTCTGCCAGGGGCTGTTGCCACGTCTCTCTAACCAGTGCTGACATTGGGAAGAGGTGACACAGTTGTAAACAGGAAATGCTTTTTGTTGCAGAGAAGATGGTGTTTGAGAACTAGCCCTGCCTCTTAGCCTCAAAGTCCCAGATTTTGCAGCCTTGCTCATACCTGCATTCCACTAGTACTGTTGTTGGCTTAATACTTTCCTTCAATCTCAATGACTAGGTATACTGTTAACAACGTTTGTGAAACACATGTGAATCGGTGTGCTAGCTCTCGACATAGAGATTAAATTGAAAACAGTGCAGATGTTTGTATGCCACCTAAATAATGTCATATACATCAGTGGTCCCCAGACCCCACTTTGGGAATCTTTATGAGCAACCTAATCATATGACAGACCCTAGAACTATTTGTTTTGACAACCTACATCACCTCTGCTTTGTATGGTCTGGTGTTAATAAAGCAAATGTGCATATAGCACTTCCCATGAGTCCAGTACTGATCTAGGCACATTATATACATCTATATATATAAAAGCCTAAGTGACCATTACAACCGGTCGACCAAACAACCAGTCAACCGGTCACTAAGATGTGCACTAACCACCAGGGGGCAAACGCTCAATGCAGGAGCTGCCCCTGGTGGTCAGTGTGCTCCCACAGCCAACCTCTCACGGCCAGCCAACCTCCCACAGTCTCCCCAGCCACCGGCCAACCTCCCTCGGTCCCTCCCCCGGGCCTGGTCAGCCCCAATCGCTGGCCAGGCTGAGGGACCCCACCTGTGCATGAATTCATGCACCAGGCCTCTAGTATGTGTATATGTATAATACGTATTATATGTATATACGTTATATACATGTCGATGTCTATGCATATACACATACACATACACACACACACACACACACGAGGTCAGTGCCATTGTTATTCCCATGTTTTTGGGCAGCAGCCCTGAGACTCAGCGAGGCCGGATGGGGAGAGAAATGTATGTAAAGCAGCCTTTGCCCCTCTGTGCGCTCTCAGTGGCTACACTGCATCCCCTCAGTCAGAGCACTTTACCTTTTTGTCCTGGATAACATTTATCCATTCAGCATAGATGACAGCAGTCCCTGCATTCTTGCTGAGCATCTGGCAGCTTGAAGGGCCAGGCTGGTTCATAAACCAGCATAAAGAAAGGTAATGATGCCTATTCTGACACCAACTGGCGTCCTGCAATACAGCTCAATTCTGACGCTAGGCCCGGCGTTGGCACAGACTCCCCAGGTTGAGGACACGGTCCCCCGCAAGGCTGCCCTGACTTCAGATGCCAGCCACATTGTAGGGAACCTCGGGCCTCCTGCACTCTGACTAAGCAGCTACAAATTCCGGGGTTCGCTCCCACAACCCCCTCAGGTTCAACAACTCAGACCTCAGGGAGTCGCTCTACCTCTGATTTTAGGTTTATTGTCAAAGCTACAGATCAGGACTAGCCAAATGGAGAGAGACGTAGGCTGAGCTCTGGGAGGATCCCAGTGGGAGCTCCTGCTCCCTCCTCTATAGAATTCGGGGACATCTCCCTCCCAGCACATCACTGTGACCACCAGCCAGGAAGCCTCGACAAGCTTCAGTCCTCCAAGCAGGCTACACCTAGCATTTCCTTTGCATAGTGGTCTCCTGCTCAGAAGGAGCTGACTTCCCCACTCCGGGAGAAATGAGCTGGGTGGGGGGGAGTCTTCCCCAGCAGAAGTGCTAAGCCGCAGGGCCCCCCCCCCAGCCTGCTTCTGGGCTACACTGGAAGCCTCACAGCAGAGCCCTGGACCCGCTGCCAAGGAGCCCCGGGCCCTCTGTGATGGGCCTGGCTGCTCCCAGCATGGAGAGGCTGCCAGCGGCCTCCTGGGGCTTAATCTCACAGGCTCAGGTGCCAGCAGATGAGCTCAGAGGAAGCCGCGGCCCCGCATCCACCCACGTTAGCCCTGGGAGGAAAGAGGCTGTTGTAAAAACACTTTTTGAAATAACTGCTTAGAAAGCATTTTCAAAGCCCTTCATCCCGGAGAGCACTTGAATTCGGAGCTCAAAATCGAGTATCACTCCGACAAGCCCGCTCAGAATTGAGCGTTACTCCGTGAACACTGCCACGCAACCCAGCAAGCCGAAATGCATGTTCAATTGTGGATTCAAACCCTACTGGAAACGGAAGCTCGCAGGGTATGACTGGTACCAAAAACCAGGGATTTTATCTTAGGGGCCAGGTTTCATTCCAGGCGTGCGTATCACGGAGCACAGGGTCTTACATGGTAGTCATTTGCTGGGGTTGACAGGACAAAGTACCGCGAATTGGGTGGCTTAACCGTAGAGCTTTCTTTCTCGCCTTTCTGGAGATCGATAATCCAAGATCAAGGTGTCAACAGGTCTAGTTTCTCCTGAGCCCTCCCTCCTTGGCGTGTACATGGCTGCCTCCCCTCTGTGTCCTCCCCGGGCCTTTCCTCTGTGTGAGCATGCCCGGTGCCAGTCCATGTCTAAAGGACACCAGTGTGCCTTGATGCAGGCCCACCGAGTGTCCTCACTTTAGCTTAACTACCTCTTTAAAGACACCATCTCCAAATAGAGTCCCATTCTGGGGGTTAGGACTTGCGCCTGTGAATTTTGGAGGGACCTAATTCAGCCCATAGAGGGCAGGTCCTCAGTAACGGAACACTTGTCATTTTCAGAATCTCACTTTCAGGGCAAAGGTAAGGGGATAAAAGGCTATTAGCACAACAAGCCTTTCCTAGTCCACGGGGTCCTGCTCCGTGTCGTTTGTGCAGCCTTTGAACCCACAAGAGGAGCTCTGACTGGGGCTAATGCTGTGGATGAAGGAGAGCGGTCAGATTTCCGGCTGCTGCAAACTTAATTCAGGTAATGATTTCTCTGTGATTGGCACGTTTGCATTGTAGCCAACTTCGGTTCCGCGTATTGTTAGAATACACAATACTGTAATTGAAGATTATTTTATCAGCACTAAAGGCTTTTACAAGTCATTTAAAAAGTTGTAATGGGCTCGAGCGTCTTTAGTACGGTTTAATAATATAGCCTTTTACGGCTGACTGTAAAATTTCAGATTACCGTTCTAGCAATTGTGCCATCCTATTTTACAGTTTAATAATTGTTCAAATGAAGAAGAGTGAAGTTCCTAAATACCAACTTAATGACTTAGAAAAATAGCCTTCCTCAAAATTTGAACGAACACCTTGAACGAACCCAGACGTCACCTTTCCAACGAAGGCAGATCATGGCCCCTATTTTTCTCAACCACAAAGCCCTCCAAATGAAGCACATGTTGTGCAGGATCTCTCAGTGCTAGTTCTTCTCTCCTTTTCTCTTTTATCCCTCATCTCTAGAGCTAGAATAAGCCCATTTGCCAAGCAGGAGGTGAACTCCCGCTAGGCCAGAAGAGCATCCGCAGGAGCAGGGCGTACATTGGGTCTCTTGCGAAGGTCCTTCATGTTACAGATGGCCCCTTGGTCCTACCGCATCAGCCCCGGCTCCTAACTCTAATAAAGCCTTGTGAAGGCCTCCAGATAACGCTTGCTTCACCGTACTGGGAAGCGAGTGGCAAAATTGGGAGCCCTAAATTCTAATATCATTGTATACTATCACTAGGAGTAACAAAAGCGTTAGCATACAGCACCGGGAAAAAGACACTATCTCATGCCGTCCTTGGAATTATACTCCACGTTGGTGTGTTTCTGGGAATCTCCAGGGGAAAGTTGTCAGACAACTGAAGGCAATCACAGAGGAGGCCCTGGACCAGGTGCACTAACATGGTTACCATGGGGATGTGGGCCACGGCTTGGGAACACGGTCCCGGGACCCATGGATGTGGTACGGTTTTTGAAGGGCCCAGTGTTGTTCCACTGAAGTGGCAACAGCCAGGGGAAGTCCCAGGTGGCTGGGCTCCTTCCTTTCAGGGGTGCATTCCAGGAGCTCGGGGCTCACAGCCCATTTACACTCTGTCATAAACAGCGGTGCCTGGTATGTGAGTGGCAGGGAGGCTGGCTCTGAGCTGCCCACAGTGGCTAGAAATCCTCTCCTGCGTCACCTTGAAATGATACGGGCCCCCTTCCCTTGGGCTCCCACTCGGCTCTCTGGTTGCCTCAACCTTCTTTGTCAGCCCCAGAGAACTTCTAGCTGGAATGTGGTGTTGGTTGGAACAGCGTAAGGGCTTTATATATCTTTTGCCAGGTCACGGTCACCGCAGGAAGGATGATGCCACAGGTGAATTCCCTTCTTGCTGGCCCCGGGGGTAGGCATTTGCTCCAGGCTCCAGATGTTGTCTCCACCTGTTACCTGCCGCAGCCGTGACAATCCTGTGTCATAACAGGGCTAGAGGGAGCAGCTAGTGATTCTGGGGTCCTGTGGAAAGTAGAGGCAGCAGTATCATTCCTCTCACTCCAGAACCAAGCTCACTGTAAGATAATGTAGCGGAAGCACCGGCAGTGTGGAAGCTTGACAAGGGATCATGCAGACGAAAGGCCAACAGTGTGGCTCAGTTAGTTCTCAAAGTTGCTCTTTAAAAAAAAAAAAAAAAAGGAAAAGAAAAAGAAGCTGCTGTGCTTAAGAGTAGATAATACTGAAGGCTCGGGGTTTTTGTGACAATAAACTCAGACCTTCCAGTGGGCTCCGATGACGAGTAGTTTAATCTCCTTAATCTTGGATTCATCATCTGTAATATGGGAATAATGAGCAGGACCGCCTAGGAGGGCTGTGATAATTAAACAAATTAAAATTCTTCGGCACAGTAACAGAGCCTCCAGCACAGTAATTATTTTATCTTTTTTTTTTTTTAATCTTCCTGGTTGGTCTGTGCCGACCATGAGACAGAGGAAGCCTGTGCTAAAGGGACCTTTAGCCCCAAATGCATCTGGGAAATAAACTTGGGCGTCAGGTAGGGGGTGTGCCCTGCGGAAGCGGGCCTTCGGTTGCACTGATTTTTTATGACCACCCATTTACGATGTCTGCTCCTAGACATCTTTTTTTTAAAACCACTTTTCTCTTAAAATGAGAATAATTTAAGGACGGGGATGAGAAGGGGAGGCCCCTCAGGGCATTCTGGGAAGAGCTGGTAGGCCATCTGCACCTGTGGTCCACAGGTGGTCATGCTGGCCCATCGGAGGGACAGTAATTCAGCAGCCGGACAGTTGCTTAACCCGATTTCTGGGTAATGAACATGCTTAATAAAAAGGAATAGGGCGTCTGTATCATCCTGGCTATAAATATGCTCTCTTGTTCTGGGTCACCTACGAGAATACCTCTGAGCACACTTAGATCAGGTACCATAAATAAATCCAATTTCTTGCATCCCCCACTGACCTCCTATCCTTAGGACTTCTAACCAGCGGTGCCTCCCAGAGTGATCGGCACTGCCTTGCACTCGAGCCACGGAGCTGACCGATGGGAGGACAAAGGCTCCGGTCCTCTGGGGGGTGAGGTTCAGTGAAGGGCTTCCCTCCCCTCCTATTGAAGGCCCAAGAGGAGTTGCATCATGGATGAGGCTGTCTAGAGAGGAAGCTGGGGATGGGGTCAGGAGGGGACATCCTGGGAGGTTTCCCCAGAGTGGCTGTCCCCTGCCTGCCCGTTTGCTGCAGGCACATCAGGTAGGATATAAGACGGCTTCATCGCTGGGCTCTCTGGGAAAAACACCCAAAACACCAGGACTAGCTTAACCTCTGACCCCCAGCAGAAGTCACATTTGCCCATGTTGCTCTGATGGCCAAGGTGAGACTTGGGGGGACCCTCCTCCCGAGTGCAGTGCTCCCCTTGACAGCTACTTGGTTGAGTCTAGGCTGCCCGAGCTGGTTGTGTGACCTGGGGCTCGTTACTGCCCCTGGGAACCCTCCTCAGTGATCCCTGGGAAAACAGGAACTCCTTCCGAGGGTTGATCTAAACATGACGGAGGTAGCGTGGGCCACGTCTCACACGGAGTCCACATGCATGGGTTTCGGAGTTGACACCAGGCTCAGATCTCCGCGCAGCCACCCCAAGCTGCACAAACATGGGCAAGCCCCAGCCCAAGTACAGAGCTCCCCATCTGTACAAAGGGGAGGGGTGCTCCCCTCAGAAAGTCCTCCCAGTCCTGGGGAGCACTCAGGACCGTGTGGCTGGGGTCCCTGGCAGCGAAGGCTGTTATGAAGCGTGATCGTCACTGTCATCATCTCTGCCGGCCTACTCGCTTTTCCTCTATTTTCTAGCATATTTTTCTCTGTCTACCAGAAGCACATTTTGTAAGCAGTTTTTAAATGTTTTGCTGTCACCTTATTTTCCGTGGCACCAAGAGCCTCCATCTTCCGAAACAGCATGAACAAAAGCTCGGGGTCCGTTCTGTCTCCAGACCTCGGCGTTTTCTATCAAACCCTAGTTAGCGCCATAAGTCACGGAGCCATTTCGGAGCCGCCCTCAGCCGCATGTAAACGCACGGGAGCACCGCGGCTTAATAAATACCGTCCGATGGTGATGAGGATGCGTGTGGGATGAGATAGGCTTCGTGCACTTCCCATCAGGGACCACAGTGAATCTTCCGTTGCTCCTGCACATTTGCATTTCCGACGCGCGCATTTTGCGAGAACAAATGTTTCATTGCAGGGCCGTCCCTCTCGTTGCCTGTGCACCCTTATGGCTGAGTGTCTGCTCTACAAACACTCCCCCCCAACCCTCCCCCCCACCCAAAACGTCTTTCACGCATTGTTGGGAAAAATCACACTGTTCATTGGGCATAATTTTCTAAAATACAGCTGATAATTGCGCCTTATCTGAATATTTTGCTAATCAAGCAAGTTAACTGTGAACTGAAAACACAGTTCCCTGAGGTTGTGGGCAACATGAGCTTGCCCCAAGTTTGAGAAAAGTACAGTAGATGTCAGGTGATCTGTGGAGTGATGGGGAGGAGGAAGGCCGCCGCAGTGCTTGTTAAGGTCCCTGCTGTAGACGGTATCTGCACACAACGCCACCTGCCATCCTGCCATTAGCGTTAAATTACAAGTGCGGGGCTGCAGCATCCCTTTCATGGGACTGACAGGCAAGCCCCAGGGGCTGCTTAGCTAATGGAGGACTGTTGGTAAATCTTACAGGACTGTCTCTCTCTCAGGGCATTCATCTTTAAGTCCAGGGAAACACAGAAGATCACAGGCCAGTTCTACTTAATATTAATGATCACGAGCCAAATTAGCTTGAGCCTTTGCCCCCACCCCTGTCCGAATCCAAGAACCACCAGCACAGGGAGCACAGAAAAGCTAAGAGATCCTCAAGAACAACTTAGAGTTTAAAAGGACTTTCCCACCCGTTGCATCATAACCAGCTCCACACAGCAGCCGACCTCTCCATTCCCCTGTAAACATCAAGTGCCCAAGACAGACAGTGCCCAGATGACTGGCCTCTCTCCTGCCTGCCTCTGTGCCTTGCTCTGTCCAGTGGAGAGGTAGGCGCGGAAGAGCCAGGAACATTTATTTGTTCGCAAACCTTTCTGTGCTGTTGTATGTTCCCCACATGATTGAATTCAGTATTACATGAATGATTGAAATAAGAGCACAAAAGAAAGCATAGTTGCTTCAAGGAAAGCTAAGTTGAATATATTGGAAAGGGCAAATTCCTTAAAAAAAAGCCTTTGGATTAGGTGTGAGCAAGAGAACTATAAAACTAAGTTGAATATATTGGAAAGGGCAAATTCCTAAAAAAAAAGAAAAAAGAAAGCCTTTGGATTAGGTGTGAGCAAGAGAACTATAAAAGACTGCGAAAAATTAGAAGAATGTAGAGTCAGCACTGAGATTCCTCTGTGGGTATCAAACAAATGTCCCTCCTGTTTTTAAAAAAAACTAAGACTGGAAATAGCAGACTGTGACTTATAAGTGTGGCTCATGCAGAACATAAGCCAGGAAACTCCAATCAGCAAACTCTTAAAAAACTTTTTAAAGAGGGCGGCCTTGCTCATGTATCCAAAAACCAGTAAATCGCACATTCAGGTCTTAAAATTTTTGATACAATGGAATACTGCTCAGCCTTAAAAAGGGGGAAGTCTTGCAATAATTGACAATGAATGAGTCTGAAGGACATTGCGCTAAGTGAAATAAGCCAGTCACAGAAGGACAAACACTGAATGATTCCACTTATACGATGTGCCTAAAATAGGTAAACTCATGCAAGTGAGGGATAGAATTTGGTTGCTAGATGCTGGGGGAGGGGAAGTGAGCTGCTCATCAACAGGTGTACTGTTTCAGTAATGCAAGATGAATAAGTCCTAGATCCCCTATGCAGCCAAGTGTACAGTACTGGATTGTACACTTGAAAAATTTTAAGAGGGTAGATCTCATGTTAAGGGTTCTTACCAAAATTTAAAAAAGAGAAGCTTTGAAATTTGAAAAAAAACTTTGATGCCAATGTAAAATTTCCAAGTGATGTCATGATTTTGCCCTTGAACATAATTTCTCCGTTGACCAATGACCTATGTATGGGCCCAGTCCTTAGTCCTGTCAGGTGAGAGAGTTTTCTACTGTAGGCTCAACCCAAAGAGCACAGTTCAACTTGGAATTCAAGGACTCTCAGATTCTGGAACATGAATACACATCACCTCCAAGGCCATCTCCTCCCTCTCCCCTCTTCTCCCCCCCCCCACCCCACTCAACCTAGCAACCCAACTGGGATCTGAGCCTGAGCTTTTCCTGATAAGAAAGCGCCATCAGGCCTCCAGACCTTTCCTCACCCCTATCTTATGATCAGGCCCAACCTGCCCAGAACCTGCCAGACTAACACATCTTGGCATCCTGTGGCCCTTCCTAAACCCCGCTGAGTGAAGTATCTTTATAAGGCCTTCTCCGAGCCTAATGTAATGAAAGCCTTTGGCTGAAGTTCAGGCAGTGTGTAGACACAGTGTCTTGGAGGGCGCAGATAGAAGAGACAGGGCAGAAAAGCTGCCCAAGGATGCTCACCACGCCCTTCTCAGAAGGACACTTGCCCCGTCTCTCCCTTGCCCTCCTCATCCCCCTCAGCCCTTCCTGACCTGTGCCAGGGTCCACGGGGCTGGCAGAGGTCAGTGTGGATAAAATGGATCCCTTCCCTGCCAAGCCTGGGGGCTCGGAGCAGGCCTTATTTATGCGTCCACTTGTTTCACGTAGCGGATTTTACTGCGCGTTATTCAGACCAGTGGTTGCAAGTGGTTGTTACCAAGTTTGTAGGCAAAACAAATCACCCGGAAGGCGAGTTTCAAAATGGACAGTGGAAGGGATTTTAGAAAAGCTGGTCAACTGTTTGTGACCAGACGGGCCATAAAACCTCCCCTGGCTCTCCCAAACCCAACCAGCAAAACCCGAAAAGCTGAAAAGAGTGTCAGACTGCAGAACGCCGGGGCGACCACCATTACTTGGCTGGGATGCAGCAGCCGGCAGATTCTTGTTTATTTATTTTTTTTATTGTGCAGAAATGACCAGGCGAGCACATATCAAAAGCACAATGGAATTGTTATGTAGTAAGTACTACCCATAAAATCAGGTGGATATACCTGCGTTAGCAGGCACAGAGGCCACTGTGGGCGGGTGAGTCGATTTTGTTGAAATGCAAGTGCAGACTCTGAAGCAGGTTCGTCTGCTCAGTTATCCTTCGGAATGAGGGAGCGCATCCTTCCTCCTGCGTTTTGTCTTAAAACGTAAGGTGCGTAGATTTAAACTGAGAAACGGCTGTGAGTGCTGGACTATTTCGGGAAGAACTCGCGCAGATGTTTTTCTGTAGCAAAGGTCCCGTCCGTGCTGCGGAAGAGATGCATTCGCTCATGAACTGCTATTGACAAGGGTGATAGATGCAGCGAGGTACTTAGTGAGCGCTGGAGAGCAGAGTTGATTGCATTTTACAGTCTGTGCATTTCTCTGTTTATTGCTTGTATTCTGTCATTAAGCAAACAGGTTCCTAATATAGCAAATCTCTCTAATCAGTAAAGCAAGGGAGAAAAGAACCAGAAGCATCGTTAATTACGACCATTTGGCTGCAGCCTGGACAGTCTGTTGCTATTGGATCGGGCAGCTTCCTCGGGTTTAATTTTCTGGAGGTAGAGCAGAAACTGGCTTTTCTTAGGCGTGGAGGCGAGTGGAGAAATGTTGCATGCCCCGCTGGCTGACAGCTACCTAAAAACCTGAGATTAAACACTGGCTTCTCTGCAGAAATGGATTCCCGGGGCTGAAATGCCAGGTTCCGAGTGGGTGCACTTCTAAGTCTCCGATTCCATAAACAGAGCAAGCGTGCTGCTCCAAAGCCCGCCGCTGCCGCTGGGCCCCTGGGGCCGGGGAGCCTACTGTGGGCAGAACTCCTGTGCGCATGCGGAGAGGCCCAGGAGGGGCTGGACTGGGAGCTGTAAATTATGTGTGTTTCTGTGCAGGAAAGCCATAGCACCAGGGCAGGCTTTCCAAATGCTAATCACCAGGCTAAAAAGCCAGGGGAGTCGACAGCCTGACTCCAGGTAGCAGAGGTTAACAGCATCTAATGCATTTCTTAACCCTCTAGTGCCAGGGACTGGGGAGGTCTGGCCCCGCAATGACAGGGCCGTGGAAATTCTATTACGTGACGTGCCTGGACTTGCAGATGACGGCCGGTGACAGTTTTATGAAACTGCTGGACAGGCTCACGAAGTGGCTAAAGACCAGGTTCCCTGGATTTCCAGAGAGAGAACAAGGCTTCTGGTTTGGGGCGGGTTTCTCCAGGATTCATCTCTCCGCTTTCAAGATGAGACCCTGGTGGTTCTGTGCTTTGGTGGTGGTGTCTCCCCCAGCTCCGAGGCAGGCATCTTCCCCCGCCGCCGCCATGTCACTGTGAATTAGCTGGTAGGAAGCCCTTTTTCCTAAGAGAGATTAAATAATGCATTTTTCAACGGGCTGGAACAATGGTTAAAATTGACTTGTAGAAAAATGAATCCGTCCTCTTCTTCTTCCCTGGCTCCTTTTTAGGAGATGTCATGTTTTAAAGTCACACACTGTACGGTTCCGTGTCTGGGGCGGGTGTCCTTGCACATCCCGTAAGGAGCAGGCTGCCTTGAGCGACCTTGAGCGCCCTGCCAGCACTTGCGCTGTGACACTTTTGGTTTTACCGGTTTAGAACCCGGCGATAAAAGGGGTTCTCCTTCCAGTTTCTTGCTTACCTTATATCTTACAGGATCTACTTTTTTTTTTAAGCTGTTCTGGCCCCGTCTCAGTTTCTATCAACTGAGACAGCATTTAAAGTATGTTAAATACTCTTTGCAAGAGTGGAAAGTGGAGGGGGGGCGCCCTGTAATTGGATGTTAGCATTTATCATACCTGACTAGCAGACAGTGATAGCTTGATGATGCTTTAAAAAATGCTCAGGGAGAAAGCCTTTAAAGTGTCGAAATAGCAGGCTGCTCAGGCTTCTACAAGGGCCTCATGAGCCAGGTTTTCTAAGGTGGACTGTGGAGGCAGCTTTCTGACCTCAGGGTCACTGGTGGGGTTCAGACTGTATACAGGACCGATAAGCCTGACATGCGCCTGGCTAGCGTCCCAGGCTCTGCCCCTCCATCCGCAGCTCATGAACCCTGAGAGGCGCTGGACGCCCAGCCTGTCACTCTGCCTGGAGCTGGTGGCATTCTGTCTGCACAGATCAGACTCACAGACCTTCCTGTGGTCCCTGCTCAGGTCTGCACCAGACCGCTCCGTCGGAAGCAGAGCACTTCAAGGCCTGTGTGCGTGGACCGCTAAGCCTCTGGAGTGCTACGTGCATCTGTGGGTTGGGAAGCAGGAGAGAGGGCAGTCCCCCAGAGCATCTGGAGGGGCCTGGCTGTCCATTATTACTTTTACTCAGCATTTCATCCACTTACGCCAACCTGAAGGGTCCTCCAGGCCAGAGGAGCTTGGGGCTGCTGTCTCCAGATTTAATGAAGCCAGTGGGGCTACAGGGAGACAAGGCCAGAAGGTGGCCATTTCCTTTCCATAGAGGTCACTCTGGGGGAAGAGGAGACTTTACAGACTTGGAAGTGGTCTAAATCAGCGGTCACCAACCGGTGGTCCCTGGACCACTGGTGGTCTGTGAGGTCCGAAAGGTTGGCAACCGCTGGTCTAAATGCATCTCCCCACATGATTGAACACTTATCCCAGCCACTCCCAGATGGAGGGCAAGAGGCTGGGAAGTTAGACCTGTGCACGTCTACCTGGTTGTATGCCTGTAGTCCTGTACACAGATGAACGCTCAGTGACTAACGAGGACCAGAAATCTACCTATGGAGGTCCATAGTCCACCTAAGAAAACCTGTTAAGACGGGAGACTTCTAGTGTATGGGTGCAAGCATTATACCAGTACTTCAACAGGCACCTGATGTAAGACGTACAGCTGGTAAGTATCTAGGTTGTGTATACAATGAGGAAAACACTGGGTTCTGTGCTAATGATGCAGACCCAAGTCGGAAGGAGGCCGGCCTAGCCCTTGGGACTCTTAGAGGCCACTGTGGGCAGCTCAGCTGTGGGCACAAGTCCAGAAACACCTTGAAGTTGTCATGTGTTCCAGATTAGAAGTCAGGCTGCCTTCTCTGCACATTTGAGTGAACTTCTTAGTTATGCAAAGGCCCTCAGCAAAAGTTTGTGTCTTTTGTAGCTTATGGCCTAGGAAAGAAAAGACAGAATGTGATGTTTTAGGGTCATTTTGGTGTCTGGGCACAATTCCAATTTATTTCTCAGACAGAAATAAAACATGTGAAGAAGTTCTACACGTTTTTCTCTGCAGGTAACAATGCCGTAGACCAGATTTGCTATTAATATAGATTAAAAGCAGGCTTTGGAATAAGGTTCAATTCCGCTTCCAATTTCCCCTCTGATCTTCTTATATAACATTTAGTGACCTTTGAACAGCCTGGGGGTGCTTTCCAGTGTCTTACTCTTGATGCCTGTTTAAAGGTTTCCATTTCATATTCACAGCTGGCATATGCAAATATAAGTAAAAGATTACGATGCCTCCCAAGTAGCATTATGGCCAATAAATTACTCCTTGGGTAAAGATGCTATCATTTCAGCCCGTGTGTCTTCAGTGAGTTGCAGAGTCTTCCTGCAGCAGGCCCGGGTGTGCCTACCAGTGCCATTCCCACGGAACTGCTTGCCCAGATGCTCCTGATTCTGGTGTGATGCCCAACCAGGTTCATCCTGGTGGCAAATGAGCTCTCCGACATTCGGTGCCGTTGGGCTATTTGGGTGGTGGAGGTCCTGCGAGGGGTTGTGTGGGTTTGGGGGCAGGGAAGGCATGCCAGGGTTCCCTGGGAGAAACACTGTAATGTAGGAAAGAGCACAGTTTTGTTCAAGATTTTTAGAGACCTGCTCTGTGTCCTGACTCCCAAGTAAATTGCTGTGTGGCCTCGGGTAAGTCACTTACCTTCTCTGCACCCTAATTGTTTACTTTTGTAAAACAAGGAGGCTGCACCCGGTCAGCAGTTTTCATTGCAATTGTGTGAGTAATGGAACCTTTCCTTCAACTCGGTTCTCAGGGACAAGCCCAGCGGAGACTTGTTCTGGTTGTATGGAATTAGGGAACGTATAGCTTCACAGCTCAGCCCCCTGGCGACTGAGTGTTAAGAACGCTGGATCGGGTGTCTGTTATGCCCCCACAATTCCTCGAGGAGACCTGTCTGAAAGACCACCTGTCCTGTCGAGGCAGTGAGTGTTTTACTCACCAGAGGGCAGCCCCGTGGGCCCAGGGACTCCATCCTTTTGTTCATATCGCCATAGGCCCTGCATTATAGCTTGGTAAGTGTTGACTGGAGCGATAAGCAAATGAACAAACAAGTTTTAGGAGCACCTATCTCTATATTACTAATACATGGGGATTTTTATTGCAACATTTGCACTTTGAAGGTACGTCCCAGAAATTAACATTCAGAAACATGAATTCAGAATATAAGTGACTTCAAAACTTGGTCTTTGGTAATAACCTCATCCTTTGCTTCCTCTGCTAGCCCCAGGGAGCTATTGAGCCTTTGAAATGGGGCAGGTCCGAATTGAGACGTGCTGTCATATTTTGAAGACTTGGTATGGAAAAAAAAGAATGTGAAGTACCTGGATCATTTTATATTGATTATCCATGGCAAATATTGGATTAAATAAAATGTTATTAACTTCACCTGTTATCAGTGGCACTGCCCTAGACAGTTGATTAATGGATCATAGTAATTACTCTTTCATATTATGTAGGAGTGATTTTGTGTTTGTCTCTCCTCAGGCTCAGAAGCTGAAATCCAATGTGTCGGGCAGTACACACCTCTGTCTTTCTGATGTAAGTTGTGTTTCTTTCCGGGGTCTCCTTGCATTATGGATACAGGGCCTCTGGGCAGGGTATGATGTGAAGGGCTCAGAGACAACATAAGTTTCCGATCCAGAAAAAAATGTAAGGCACCTCCACGTTCCTCTGGCTTTAGAGCAGATGCAGCCATTGGATAAAGTTAGAATCAAGTAAGGGACCTGGGCTTCTCACCTCAGAATTGGCCCCCCACGAATACCATTGTCCCAGAGCCACAGGCACATGCTGTCATCCGGCACAGAAAAGTACTCTCACTGCTCACCGGATGTCCTCTAGCTCCAGTTCCTTTCATTGCCATAGCAACCCAGAGGTATCTGGGGCAGCCACGTTACTCTTCCCAATTTATAGGTGAGGAGATGGATGATTCTGTCATGATCCTGGCTCACTGTGGTGAGATGCGACATAATGGGATTGAGCCGGTGCTGGAGGCGGGAGGGAGAAATGCATCCTATGGAAGGTCAGCCATGCTGACTAGGAGGGGGCAGGTCCGGATTGACACGTGCTGTGTCATAGATTGAAGACTTGGTATGGGAGAAAGAATCTCAGTGGTTTTATATTGATTGCATATGGAGATGGCAAATATTGGATTAAATAAAATGCGGGAAGCCTGGGTTCTGGCTTGGGCTCTCCTACAAACCAGCAGGGCAGACTCCTTCATCTACAAAATCTAGGCCAGTGAAGGGCAAGACTGCCACTGTCTGCACTGAGGATCCCCCCCGATCTGATCTGAGACCCCTCTCTATATGAGCTGGTATTGACCTGGGCGATTGTTCTCAGGTGATTCTTCCTGTCCTTCCACGATGGGGAGGGTCAGCCAGCATTCCACCCCAGTCAGTGGTCCCAGAAGGACAGGGTTCCATGCTGCGTAGTTACTAGGGGACCTGGGAAGTAGAGGGGGGAATGGCATTTCACATTTTTCCCCCCAAGTGGATTTTAAAATCCGTAACAGAGGAGCAAAAATATCAATGTTGAGCAGACAGTTTGCCAGAGTATCTAGTTCTCACCCAGATTCATGATGCTTCCCATACAACCACAAGCCGGTGAATTGGGAAGCCCTGGGCCAGCTTTGATGAGTGACAGGAGCTAGTTAGGGGCTGGGGGTGAGAGAGAGAGATGTGTGGTTAAACGCATGGGGATGGAATGAACCCACACGGGTGGATGGTAATGACAGCATTCTCTCTTACAGCGTGATTACGAAAAGGATGGTCTTGCTGGTGCCTCCAGCCACATAACCACAAAATCAATGGCTGCCCCTCCGAGCTGCGGTCTGAGCCCACGGCTGGTTCTGGTGGTAACTGCCCTGTCCACCCTCTTACCTTTGTCCTTGGCAGAAACGTTATAGCTGCATTTCAAGAACGACATGGACCTGTAAAAAGACAAATACCAAGTTATCTGTTTCCTGTCCTCTTGTATATCTGAAATTCCAGTTTTAGGCGCTCCGTTGAAACATTGCTCAAGCAGTTTCATCCAACTGAAACTTTTTCCTTTTTTTTTTTTTTTTTTTTTTTAAGAAAGCTTCTTGTGATCCTTAGGGCTTCTGTGGGATTCCCAATGCAGTGCTACATTCCAAACTCAAAAGGCTTGGGGGTACGTTGTATTCTAAAGGGACAATTTGTACATCTGGCTGTAAAGCAAAAGGGGGCCAAGTTTTTTCATGATGATGATGATGATGATTTTAACCATTTAACCCTACCCTTTACTCACTAGCGAAGGGGTTAGTATTGCTCAAGAACCTTCCCCATTTCATGTGGTGGCTTTGATTTCTGATGACATCACTGCAGCCTCACAAGCTTTTGGGTCACAAATCAGAGATTCTCAAGAGAATCCTTGATGGACTTTGTGCAGACGAGCTTGTACCAATGCTCGCCTTTCTATGCGTTCTAGCCCTTTCCACGCTCATGTTTGTGTTCCGTAGCCAGTTCTGCTCTCCTACAAAACCAGAAGCACCCGTCACACCCAAAGGCGGTGTCTGGCTTCTAGTGCAAACAGAGAGCGCGGAGCGTGGGTGTGAAGCCTCACGAGCCGTGGTCACTGACCTCCCTCTCCTGAGCCTTACCCACGCGAGAAGCCCTCCACTAACAAGCGCCCAACATAGCTGAAGCGTCGCTCTAACCTCTTTACATGTTTGATCTTCTATGTAGAAAACAATTTACTACTAAATGATTTCAACTGTTGGCTTTCTATATTTTGAAAGTAATGACCTTGTCTCCATTTTTTACTGATGGTTTAATACAAAACACACGGAGCTTGTTTTCCTCCCCTTAAGTAGGGTTAGCTCCGACACTCACTCCCTGAACAGCCCTTCCCAGGCCGATCCTGAGGGGCCCCGTGCTTGAGCAGAGAGCTCTGCGTCACGTTGCTGCGGACAGGAGGAGGAGACAGAGCAGCCAGGCTCGTCTGTTATCATTTCTTGTTGAAATGCATGTGCACACCTGTGAGGAAACCGGTGGCCACTGGAAAATGTTCTGCAATGGCTGATGGCACCCTTGCCATTGCCATAATCCAGTACCTTGGTTTTCACGTTACCTGACAAAGGCAGCTTTGATCGGGACAGGAGACGGGGACATGCTACCCTCTCTTCCGAAGCGGGTCCATGCCAGGGTTCAGGGTTCTCTCCGGACTGCGGTGGCTTGGCCGCTGTCGAGAGCAGTTTGGGCTGAAGGTCATCAGGAACCTGCTTGCATTTGTTCTACATTCTCCAGGGCAGACCATGACTGACTATGCGAGAAGGAAAGATTTGTGGATCAAGGTCAACACTTGGCACAGAAACACAGAACAGAACAGGACTCTGGATATAGGGCATCTGGCTTGTGAACGGCTTCTCATCTTCCATCGTCCTCTTCCTTAAGGAGACCCTAGCGTGTGCTTGGGAAGTCTGGTTGGAATGGCGCGATTCAGAATCTACAGTGATTGGATGCTGGTAGCCACATTTCTCCAGAACCAAATCAAAAAGAGATTCCATCTTCGCAGAGTGCTGGGAACATCACTTTTCTTGTCACATCGGTAGAGGGGCTGGAGGAGGAAGCCATGGTACCTATGTCATGCTGATCCCCTTGGCCCACTGATGTTTGCCTTGTAAGAATTAGTCACATTACTGGGGTTGGAAAATCTTAACTCCAAGCTGAAGGCATAGTCTTTTAGCTCTATGGGTGTCTGAAGTGCATTTATAGCCAAATGTTAATAAATATAAATGGATAATACTAAGAACCAACTTCTTTTCACTTCAAAATGTTTTCAAGGGAAACTCGCCAAACAGATTTGATTAGTGAAAAGTTTCCTAAAGACTTACTTTGAATAAACCCATTAAATGTGTCCAAATATTTGGAATTCCAGTCATCTATGACAGCATAGCCCTTACAAGGCATATTTTGTTTTAATTAAGATATCCCTGTGTATCTACACTGGGCTAATTGCATGTGGGTCTGATTCCATGTGGTCTACTGTGGAAAGCTATTGATTACTTCTGCAGGAAACAGCAGCTCTAATTAGCTTCAGATGACCCAGAGGAGATGGGAGTTATCAGGGCTAACAAGGGTACCCTGTGCTGAAGAACACATGGATGTACAACACATAAATTAAATTTTGAAAAGCCGCATCTATCACCAACAAAGATCTCATTTTTCTTCAGCGATAGAAGCCTATTAGAGTTACCAAATCCTCAATTTGAAAATAAATTGCTGATTAAATAGCCGGGGTGGGGGAAGGACAGCACATTAGAGAGCTTCTTACACAATCACGCCGAGCACGTGTTTCTGCCATTCGGTGTGATCTCAGTTGAACTCAGTGGACCTGACACCCCATCCTGTGCCCCGGGACTGGAGCAGGCAAGTGACTTCAATCTTTTCCGTGTCTGATTGTCTTTTGCAGCACTCAAAGCAAACATCATTCACTACCTCTTGTCTTTCAGTCCCTGCATTTAGGGAAGCACCCAATACACGGGCTGTCTGCTGAGGCTTGGGCCTTTGGCAGAAAGCAGCTCATTATAGTTGACTTCAACAAAACCAACACTGTCATTTCTGTCCAGGTAGACCATGACTCCCAGATCAAGGCTAGCCACACCCAACATATTTCAGAGAAAAAAGAAAGGCACGTTCGCCAAACCAATTAGAAGCACATTCATTCCACTTCGATGTTGAATCTCTTTGGCTAATCTTTGTTTTGTGTGTATTGTTAATAGAGCACAGGAAGGAAGGCGTGCACAATGGAGAGAGGGAATGAGTTCAGAAAGCCACCTGAATCTGTATTTTTCCATATTTGAATTGTTCGAGTCTCTAGTAGAAAACATGTAAGTTGAGAATTGCATAGGTATTTTTCACCAAGTATAGCAAACTGTATCCCAAATGCGATAGGAGTGTGGTTTCCATTAAAATCAATTGTTAAAAAAACGTGTTTATCCTGTAGTTAAAAATGTCTTAGAAGCCGTGTGTCTGAGTTCATCAAATACAGGGCAGGGCTCCCCCAGGGCTGTGTGGCCTTTGGTTTGGGGTGTGTTAAGACTGTTCTTGTCATGCGCACGCTCTGAGGATGGGTCCTCTCCAGCTGCGTCCTGCCTCCCACCTGCCTCTTGTACAAACCCTAAGTCCAACTCTCCCCACACTCCAGCTGCTGCCCTAGGGAAGTGGGAGCAGAAGCGTTTCAAAGTCAGTGGCAAGTGCTTGGGGAAGGAGATGTAAGAGCAGAGGGAGTTAAAATAAATCAGCACATTCTTTTCTCAGAATCCGGCATAAATGTATTTCTGCCGTTAGTTTTTACCAAAGAGCGGCTTTAGGGGAGCTGTCTCTTCAGACATATGTTTTCATTCATGTAGTCAGGCATGTACTACTTCTTTGAGTCTAAACTCTGGGCCAGAAAAGACCTGCTGAAGTGAGTCCCCATATTCTAGTTCTCCTTCAAAGCTGTCCTTGATCTCCTGAATTCATACCCCTGTGATCTTTGTTGCTTCTGCTCTTTGATAAAGCAAATGAGATCATGGGAGACCCGTCTTTTTAAGAAAGACCAAAAGCAATGGCAACAGGCAAGAGGAAATTGCGAATGGCCCAGGCACGGTCCCAGCAGAAGGGCCGATCTGCACTGACCTTGAGGAGTCTGGAGAGAGGAGGCGAATCGAGGTGCAACAGGACACCTGGGTGGGTGACGATCACACAGTCCACGGATGTCCCTTACTGATCCAGATAGGAATCGTGTCCTAACAAAAGAGCAGAGGTCCTTCAATTAGACAACAGTGTCTCTGGGGGAAGCAAGCCTGAACTAATACCTGGATAACAGAGAACATAATGTCTTTTTAGAGATTCTGAAAGAGTAAAACAGCTGGGAGTTGGGTTGGACACCCTAAGAAGCTAAGTTCTTCTCTTATTCCTGAGACAGGCTTTTCATGTATAGATCGGACACGTCTTGAGTTCGACACAGCTTTTATTCCCACGTGACCATTTGTTTTAAGCCTATTGTCTGGAATTCTTCATGAGGGCGGTGCCTCCAAAACACACTCTCACTGCAGAGGCCTTAAATCTGTGGGTTTCGCCACCGCCTCCAACCCGGGGGGTAGTAGTGGGACATTTCATTTCACAAGGATAGTGGCTGACTCAGTTCTCTTTCTTATTGATTGATGCCCCCCGCCCCCTACCCTTGTCACGTATTGCCTGAATATGTAACACGGTCCGTTCCCATCAATTCCTCGTCCTCGTCCCTCTAAATGTAGTCGGACCCAATGGCTTCTTGTTCCAGCAGAGGCCTTTTTTACACGTAGACCCTGGCCTTTGGAAGGTGAAGACGCCTTTCTTAGGAGCCAGGAGATCTGAAGATGATGCTGATCCCCGAGTAGGAAGTTCGTCCATTCAGCGTGCCCCTGGGCTCCCTCTTAGCTCAGTCTCACCTGCTGCATCCTCTGCAGGCATCCCTTTCTTGCCCGCTGCTCTCTGATGAGCTCCCCTTGCCTCCTGAGACGGCTCGGGGTGTTCATTAGGATGCGCCACCTGCACTTCTGATGGCTCTGAGACCCAGCCCAGACGGGTGGGGATGGCCCACAGACCCTGCTGTCATCAGCTGCCTACAGAGAACTGCAGCTGGCTCGCACTCATCGAGGCCTCAGCCCCCCGAGGTCTCCAGCTCATTTGACCAGCGCAGCTGCGACTTTGCCATGTGCCTCTGGCAGGTGCCCACAACAGCATCTTGTCCCACTGCCACGGGGAGTTTATCAACCACCAAGCTTGGCACTGGCCTCCGTCGAAGGTTTGCTCTGATTTTCTTCTCTTCATCCCAGGCTGGGCTTTCTTACCAGTCCATGTCGTTAGTTTTGTAGAAAGTGCCAAGAGACTGGCCAGAGACCATGAGCCCCTTCCTTTGTTTTAACGTCTCTTCCCACTCACGCAGCCTCCCCTGGCAGAAAGCGTGACCCATCGTAGGTCCTTAGCACTTGGCGAATTAGAAAACTTTGGGAACTCAAAGGGCTTGATTCTGTAAGACGGTAACAAGAACTGGCCTATTTGCATCATCTTGATGGCACCTGAAGGGTCCTCCTGAGGTTCTCAGACCTCCTGGCTCCAAGCAGCTTTCTACACGCCCACTATTTTCCTGGTGAAAGATGAAAAACTAGCATGTGTCCTAGGAGGAGCTGAGCGTGATCAGAAAGGCTAGGACCCAAAAGTGGGTGGACGAATTTCACGGGAAGTTAGCCAGCGAGGCTGCTGATCCTTTAATCTGAGACCAGGATGCTGGCAAGTAAGCGGGACCACTCCACCAGTCCCAGCCCAACCCCAGGGACAGAATCTGAGGAGCAAATGCAGGTGCTTACCAATTCAGTGCATTTTTTGAACATCTACACTAGTTGAGCGAACCATCCTTGGGAGCTGAAGGTCCCCCAAGGGTCACCTGAGAAGATGGGGCCCTCTGACAGCAGCTTAGACACCCACCTCTCCCAGAGTGGCAGAACCCTTCACTTCCGTATCCTGGGGAGAATCAAACTTCTCTATGAATAGTCACAAAGCTATTGTTCAGATTCAGCCTCTGAGAAGTCTCAGTTTATATGCGTCCAACCCTCCCCCCTCCCCCGCCCAGCTCCACCATATGGGGAAGGCAGACACCTACCTCAGCTTGAGCCTCCCAGGCTGCCACGGAGAACCCGGTGGGAACGCACTCTGAGCCTCAGAGGGCCAGGAGCGTGGCCAGGTGGACCTGCCAGTGAACTGTCCCAGCCATCAGGTCCCAGCCACGGTGCAGGGGACAATGGGAGACACCAGCCTGCTGTAGCCCAGGAAAGCGAACACTCGGCAGTGCCCACTCAACGTGGCAAAACTGTGAATGAGCAGTGACCCCTGGTGTCCAGCAGACGTGACATCACAAGGTTAAAGTAGGATGATGAATTGGAACCACCGATGGATGCCCTGCATATGGCAACCACGGGGCTGTTCCCGGAGGTGAAGGTCTGTCCTCTTGTCAATGCGGCCGGGCAGGGCGTCTGTTGCAGGGACAGCTGCAGGCGAGTGCTCCCGGCCTTCTCGGCATGTAAGCTCCCTCTGCCCCAGATGCTGCGGAGCGGTGGGATCCAGCACCTTCTTCGGTGTGCAAAGCGTGCTTGCTCTGGATTTTTTTTTTTTTATTTCTTAGCTTTA
>NW_005366873.1:456815-476306 GCF_000412655.1 Myotis brandtii
TTTTTGGATGAGAAAAAAGTGGGGGGGGGGGGGGGGGGGGGGGGGAGAGAATGGAAATGATAGCACCAAATCCCAGAAATGCCCTGCCTTAGTTGGCCAAGGCCTTACGGCAATCAGATATTTCGGCTGTGCTTTTTTGGATTTAGAAATAGCTGATCGTCCTCGGAGGGTTGAAGCAACCGCTTCGGAAAACTTGAAATCCAGGGCCTTATCGTTCTCCTAATTATCTATCTTTTCTCTTCTCCTCTCGTCGTCCCCCGAGGGAGGAGGGGAAACACTTTTCATCACAGAGTTTGCTTTAAAGAGTTTTCTCATCTCCTGCGCCTGATCCCTTGATATTGAAATTATTTTCTCCTGTTTAATCCGAGCCCTGCTGAGAAGCCGGGTGAGATTTGGGATGCGGACTTTTTTTGTTGCAGTCTTTGGGATGGCGCTGAATTTTTACTCTTCACCGGAGGGTATGTCTCAGCTCATGTTCTTGCTGTTTCCTGCAAGTGTAACAACAGAGGTGGAATACAAAAAGGATTCTGGGTTCTAGGGTCGTTTTAGGATTCTGTCCTGGGAGAGGGGTTCCTCCGAGCCGGGGTGAGGGGTAGACGGGATCCAGATGAGCAGCTTTCCTTCCGGTCTCCACTCGATAGTGTGTGTTTCCTGAGTCTTTGCCTTTGAAGCACATACATGTATCCCATGTCCCGGTGTATCTGCTTTCCTGAGGAAGGAGCCCGGGGTCCCCCGGGGGTCCCTCCCACGTGGCCTCCTCGCACAGCTGTGTGCCACGCGCTTCATCGCCGGCACCCACGGGGGATCCTCAAGTGTCAGAAGTCCAAGTTTTGCTCTTTGGACTTTGGAAGTGGTTTTGTGATGTTTGACTTTTCTGTTCGCATTTGCTCAAGCACTACCGATTGTACGTATGTTGTCCTTCAGCCAGCCCCCCACCCTCGAGTATCCTAATAAACGTTTTCTTTTTTTAGAAAAACAAAAAGGATTGTTGTGGTATCTTCTTTTTGGTATTGTAATTCATTGGGAAATGAGCTTGAAACCTACAAATATATAGAGATCCCCGGTGTCAGGAGAGCAGGTTTGCCCAGCAGAGGAGTTACATGATTGAGGACTGGGTGTGACTGACACAGGTGCTTTTAGAGAATCTTTGCTGCAGGTGTGTGTGTGTGGAGGGGGGGGGTGTTGGGCCTGTGCACTGCAGGCTACTTAGCAGCATCCCTGGTCTCTACCCACTAGATCCAGTAGCACCGCCCCAACCCCCACTAGATCCAGTAGCACCGCCCCGACCCCCACTAGATCCAGGAGCACCACCCCGACCCCCAAGCATGTCAAACTTGTGGCTGGCGGGCCGCATGCCTCGTTTAAGGGATGCAGTCCACCAGCCGTGAGTTTGACATGCTTGCTAGGACACTGACAAACCCCCTGGGAGGGGGAGGTATCAAATCCCCTGATTGAGAGCCACTGACTTAGACACAACCGAATAGCCCACAGGCAGTGTTATAATGAGAAGATGGGGCGAGTGGGTTCTCCCAGTCGTATGGACTGCATTACTTGTATAGACTCATAGATAGTATTTCAATGAGAGGGAAAGACGTCGAGGCCCTTATTTCCAACACTGAGCTCAGCGCCTGGCAGAGAACAAGCACCTGACACCGCACGGGCTGGATTTCACCCGCTAGAACATCACGATTGTGGGGCTCAAAACACGACTTCCCCGCCTCCCTGGGGAGGTGAGCATCTCAGACCCCTTATCACCATCAGGTAAAACACTGAAGCCAAGACGCAGGGAGTAATGGCACCTGTCCTCGGCCTCAGCCTGGACCCCAAGGTCCCCTCGCCACCGGAGGCCTTGCCCTCGCAGGACAGGGGTGTGTTTCCCTCGAGGTCCTGCGGGACCAGCTTAGTTTTTGTGATTTCTCATCCAACTGAGGTTCCCTTCTCCCTGGCTCCCGGGCCTGCTTTCCAGTGGTTTCCGCCGCCGCCACAGTGTAGATAAAACCTTTGTGGGCACTGGGTCTGGGCCTGGGGTTTTAGACGCATAGCAAAGCCCCAGACCCCGCATCTCACCAGGCTCAGGGGATCTCAGGCAGCCTGAGCAGAGATCCCCAACTTCGCTCACAGAGAAACGAACCCCAGGTGACAGCACCCCAGAGCGGCTGGCCCCTGGGAAAGGACAGGACACTGACATCTCCCCTGAACCCCCAGTCAGACCGCAGAGGCAGCAGCGCTCTGGGGACCTGTTTCCTTCCACGGCCCCTCAGTGTCCTAATCATCTTCTGACTGCAGCCAAATCCCCAGCGCGCAGGTGCTAGAACTGTTAGGAGCAGGAGCAAGAAGTGACGAATAAAACCCTGAGAGAAATGCCAAGGAAGTGAATAAAAACTATGACAGAAACAAGATGCAGGATTGCCTGCGCTTGGTGATCTAAATAAAGCATAAACGACAACAGTGACGGGGAAGATACGGGCAGGAGGATCCATAAACGTTACATAAACGAGCAGTGCTGGCTGCCCCGATGGGTTTTATCCTCAGAAAGGCCTCTCCTACCCCGGCTGGCAGACAATTCACCGCGTCTAAATAACATGGTGAATGTTTAGCTTGAGGAGACTGTGAGTGCCTGTATAAATAGGTACCATCTTTTTTTAGAACACTGCTGGACAATATGTGTTATACTTTAAAATCCGCATCCCCTTTGAGCCAACAACTCCACTGCAGGATTTATCCCGCATTCCTACACAGCGTGCCAAGATCCATGCAAAGGATTTTCATTGCAGAATAACCTGTGATAAATCGCAAAATACCTGAAACTGAATGTCCATCAGCAGTGAACTGGTTAAAGAACTCGTGGTGCATCGAGACGAGGCAATATCGAAGGTCCTATAAAAAAAAAGTAGACTTATGGTCACTGAGATTGAAAGTGGTATGTGGTAAAGAAAAAAAATAAGATATAGGACAATAAAGTATATGGTCCTAGTTATGTACATTTTAAAAATATAGGGGGGGGAGAGAGAGAGAGAGAGAGAGGAAGAAAGATGACATATATATATATGATATAGAAGGGTAATAGATGATAGAAGGTAGATAGATGATAGATGATTATATAATAGATACATGATTACATGATAGAAGGATAATAGGTGGATTGATAAATTGATTATGGACGGATGGGTAGATAGATGATAGATAGAAGGTAGATTGATGATGATGATGATATAATAGTTGATAGAGGGGTGATGGATTGATAAATTGATGATGATGGGATGGATGGATGGATGGATGGGATGGATGGATGGATAGATAGATAGATAGATAGATAGATAGATAGATAGATAGATAGATAATAGCGGATATTCCCTAGATATGCAGTTTTTGTTACATCTGTATATTCTTTTTACCCATTGATTTTTAAGGAATAAAAAGTAAAGGAAGGCAAGCTGTGCAACTGCTGGCACAGCTCAGGTTTGGCCCTGCTCTTTGGAGGGAGCAGGCAGAGGCGCCTGGCCCGGAGCACTCTGCATGCCCAGCGCCCACAGAGCCTAAAGCAGGGAGCGGCTGCCCCACGAACCTCCGTGGAGAGAAATGGCCATGATGTAGGGAAGAGGCGCCTTATGGAGGCACCTGTGTATGTTGTGTGCCTAGGAGGGTTTTGAAATAACTTCTCACTCTGTGGTTGGTGACACACGGGGCCCACCCAGGCCAAGGGGAGCTCTTCCGGTGGCAGGAATGTCAAGACTAGCCCTGTGGACAGCACCCTCAGAGGAATCATGATAGTAACAGCCATTGAGTACTGGGAGCTCACCACGCGCTCCCAGCACCAGGGTGGATGGGCTTAATGCCCATGACCTCATTCAGTCCTCACAACAACCCCAAGATAGAAACGATCTAATTTTGCAATGAAGAGACGGAGGCTCAGAGAGGGCAAGGGACTGATGCAAAGCCACACAGCGAAGGAAGGCAAAATGAGAGTTGAGTTCAGTGTTCTGATGCCAGTTCCTATAGAAGCTATTCTCTGCCCTCCAGCCTTGGGGGAGGCGGGGAGGCCCGGGCTTCTGAGCAGGAAAGCTCACAGGTCCACTCCCCATCCTCACATCCCCACTTCATTCCCCTCCGCCCACACTGGGGGCCCTGTCATGCCAGCAGCCCAAGCTAACGGACTGCGGCATATGCTTGCTTTCAAAAGATAATGACCTCCCTTGCCTTAAGGAAAAGAACAGATTTAAAGAGAAACATGACAAGCCATCTGAGTGCCAGGACTGCTCCCCTGAGAGTCCCACTTCCATTCCTGTCCCTCATCCCAGACATGAAACCAACGGAAGGAGTTGCAACATGCACAGTGAACACCAAGGAACAAAAGCCGGCCTACGTGTTTCTGGGTTACAATGCCTCCTAGACCCCCACGCATGTATCTGGATGGGAGAGGGTGAGGTCTTCAAATGACCGGCACATCCCTCCCGACCACACACTAAATTCTTTTGAGACAGACTTCAGCCCTGGTGACGCGTCGGCCCGTTTCCCCAGCCAAGTGGACGACAGGGACCAGCACTGATCAAAAAGAGCCATTTCTGCGTCTACTCACATCCTGTCACTTAATTGTCATTGTATAGCAGTTCATTAACATTCCCGTTCCCTTAATTTGTTGTGAAGACTTAAAAGGCTTTCAAATCGAGTCAAACTGAAGACTCATTTGTTTGGCTTTTACGATGATTGAAACGATGTGCATTGTAAAAAACCTTATGTTCAACACTCAGCCTTATTAATTTCACTTGACTTCATGACTTAAGGTCAAATACGTTAATCAAAGCCGCCATCATTAGCACAGTTTCCTTTTCTGTGAAGCGATTATGATCACTTACCATTAATGAGTCGTGAAGTTTTAATAATTTTTTTTGCTGGTGTGAAATTGCAAAACAGTAATTATGACACATACTATATGGATGGCTCGTTCCACAATGTAAATTTGGCCTAATGTGGGGAAAAATACAAATGAATATTAAGTAATTAATTCGTTGCCTCCATGGAACCAAAATAAGCCTTCACAGCGCAGGCAAATGGATAAAAAATGAAGAGCCTTCTGTTGTTACCACTGAACTGATAAATAGTGGGACGCAGGCACTCAGAAAGACCCGGTCCCCCCAAAATAACATCCTGACTGGAGCTGAAGGAGAAAGAACTTTGCTAGAATTTTTTGGGTTGAAGTCAATCTTTCTGGCATGGGCTGATGGTATGATGTCAGCATGGGGCAGGAGGAGGCTGTTGAGATTAAATATTGATGCAGAGAGACTGATGGGAATGGGACCAAAGAATTACTGCCTCTCAGCCTGGAGAGATCCTGTGAGGACAGAACCAAAGGCAAGAATTCAACACCCACTCCGGGCTCTCTGTAGGGCACATGAGAACCCCTAGAATATTACGTTGAATTGTAGATTCCTGGGCTCTGCCCCCAGGAATGCTTATTCAGTAGGTCTAAAATAGGGTCTAGGCCTCTGGATACACTCAGGATTATTCTGAAATAGGTGGTCTCCAGCCCACATTTTTGAGAAATAATAATTTGGAAGCCCTAAGTCACAATTCTGCGAAGCTATGTAGGAGTCAAAATTCTCACTGAGCAAATACTTATGTGCCAGGCCCTATATTAGGCACTGGGTTGTAAATTTTCTAGATTGCTTACAATTGAATAAGGAAGGTATGGCATGTACGTAAACAACAAGTAGATTATCATCTAAGATTTCCTGAACACTTATTTCTGCACAGAGCTGAGTATTTTAAAGATTTTTTTAAAAAAATATATCTTATTGATTTTTTACAGAGAGGAAGGGAGAGGGCTAGAGAGTTAGAAACATCTATGAGAGAGAAACATCAATCAGCTGCCTCCTGCACGCCCCCTACTGGGGATGTGCCTGCAACCAAGGTACATGCCCTTGACCGGAATCGAACCTGAGACCCTTCAGTCCACAGGCCGACGCTCTAACCACTGAGCCAAACGGTTAGGGCAGAGCTGAGTAGTTTATAGGCACAATCAGATGTGAACTCACTAAAATCCCATTTTACAGATGAGAAAACTGAGAGACAAAGAGATTAAGTAACTTGCTCAAGGTCACACAGCCAGAAGTGGGCTCTATTAGGCAGGCACTAGGCAGTGACTGGACACATTCAGGCACGGGAAGAACACAGCCAGAGGGTAACAAAGATTTCTCTGGTGATGGGGCATGTAGCAGGTGTTGGGCAGACCAGGTGAGCCCTTTAGGAGACAGTGTAACTTGGCAGTGACTGGACACATTCAGGCACAGGAAGAACACAGCCAAAGGGTAACAAAGATTTCTCTGGTGATGGGGCATGCAGCAGGGGCTGGGGCAGACCAGGTGAGCCCTTTAGGAGACAGTGTAACTGTCCCAGGCAGTGGCTTTCATACTGCTCCCTGGAGCCCTGGAGGCTTTGGTATGAGTCCCAAGGTCAATGCTGAGGCGGGAGGTTATGTGGGATTCTTCATCCTGTGGCCCTCCTACTCCCCATTCTCATTACATATCAACTATTGGAGAATGCTGTCATGTAACACAATGTTTGCAAACCCCTGCCTGGGGCAAGCAAGCAAAGGGGCAGTAGATGCAAGTGTAAGCTCAGAGATGCTTCCGGGAAGGGACCAGGCAGAAGTGGGGGGTGGGGTGAGGTTGCATCCGGATGGCAGGCCCAGGTGCCCGCAAAGAATGTTGGTGAGAAAACCCACCTAGAAGCCAGGAGACAAGTTGGGAGGCGGGACACTTGCTATTCACTGTGTAATCACCTGTGGCCAGTGATTCTTCCAGAAGGCAGTTCGCCAACCAGTTCCTGAGTGAGGCTGAGAAGCACCCCAGTGGCAGTCCCGGGGGTCCCTACTGTTGCCCTGCCCACGTGGTAGAAAAGGCTCAGGGAGTTCGGGTACCACCATCAGCATCTAAGCTTCCCGCAGGCAGCAGCCTCCACGTGCCAGGCCCTGGCGGAGCCTGCAGGTATCGCCTCCTCTACTCGGCACAGCCCACGGGGAAGACATTGTTACTCACTTGCTCCACTTCACAGGCGAGGCTAATACATGCATCTCACTCCTCAGTGAGCGTGTGGGGAAGTGAGATTCCTCCCCACCTGTGCCCACGTGAATGAGATCTGGATCGTGCGAAGAGTTTAACAACAAAAGCTAGAGCAGCAGCAGTTACACAACGTAAACTGGACAGATGGGCCCTGCCAGTTATGCTAATTTACAGCCCAGCTGGGCCATTCGGGAACTTCTCAAAGCTCACCCCAGGCTGGGGTCACCCCTGCTGCCAGGAGAGACAGGCTGTCTAAACACAAGAATAGATGGAGAGTATCCAGAAATCAGAAGTCCAGGAAAGGGATACAAAATCGGGCCGGAAATGGGCAAAGCATTTCCTGTTACCCATCCAATACCTTCTGACACTGATCTCTTGCCTAACAAAGCTTTCCTTCCCCTTAACCAGCGCACACGTCCACGTGATGCCACGCGTCTTCCACGGATTTCCTGTCCAGCTCTTCACTAGCAAGTCTCAGACCTCACAACCAGGCCACAGGGACCCTGACCCTCAGACGCAAATGATAGGCAACTACTGGCCACATCTGGAAATATTTGAAGATCAAAATATATGCATCAAAGCAAAATAAGAAACCATGGGCCAATATTGACAAAACTAAATGAATAGATTGAAAGTTTGGCGAGGAATAGGGTGTTACATAGTCTCAAAAATGCTCCCCATGAAATACTTATTCATTACAGAGGGTGGGAAATTAGCTTGACATAGACCTCCTTCATCTAAGAGTGAAAGAATCATCAGAAATGAATGAGTCAACCCAATGCCACCTGATAGAAAGGATAGGAGGAACTCCCTGTCACTTATGTGATATTCCTGCCTAAGATGCATAGCTTAAGTCTGATAATCATGAAAGAACATCAGACAAACCCAAATGGAGACACGAGTTACAAAACATCTGACTTGTAATTTTTAAAAGTGTCATGTTCACAAGAGTTTAGGAACCTCTAAGGAAAAAGACACTGAAAGACAGGATAGCAAAATGCAACACGTGATCCTGAACGGGATCTTTTTGCTGTGGAAGACATTATTGGGATGATTCACAAAATCAAATGAAGTCTGAGGATCAGATGGTAGGTGACACACCCACAAGAACTTTCTGACTTTGATGGTTGTGTAGTGGAAATATGGCCGGATGTTTGTACCAGTATGTGTAGGAAATATATATATTTTTTAAAATACCAGGAGTAATGAGGTATCACATGAACAACTTACTCTTAAGGATGTTAGGACAAAACAGTTATTTGTAGGGTGCTTATCAAACTTTGGGTAGGTTTGAGACTGCTGCACAAAAAGTTTGAAAATCACTGGTGTAGCAGAATGAATGGGCTGCATATCAAGGTCTTGAATATATAAAAGGAGGTGACCATCTCCATTCAGTGGTGACCAACAATGGGCTTGTAGACAGAGACAAGATTTTCCTTAGAACACACCCCAAGAGATCTTCTGTTACAGACAAATATGGATCGATGCCTAAAAGTCACGTCATACAGCGTACCTGTAATAATTTTATCTCGGGACACTTTTGCAACAGGAAAACTAAACACCTACCTCATCCATAAACACACACCATTGGAAGATCCATGGGGTGCAGTGCCGATGGTCCCACCTACATGAGCCAGTTGCCAAAGTCAATGCCAAGGGGAGTGAGCAAGAGTCGCTGCTGAGGTGGTTCATTAGCTCCACAGCGATAATCAGGTTCGATTCTGGCAATAATTAAACAGCAAGGCCAGTTGTTCATGAGATTAATTAGATGAGATCATCCGGATGGATTAATCCAGGGAAGTCCCGAGGACAGGGAGCCGTATAGAGTAAACACCACTGCTGTCATAGGCCTGCTCATTGTGTTCATTATAGTGGTTGTGCCTGGCTATTCCCAGCCAGTAACAGCAAACTGTGTCCCTGGCTTATTTTTCTAGTTTTCATCTCAGGTGGGCACACTCTGAAGCTCATTCAAAAGTGGCATTCAATCACCGAGGAACAAATCAAAAAGGTGAAGATGCCAGAAATGGCTTCTTGATGCTGGAAGTTCTTAACCGAGCAGCCCAGCAACCATTTGTGCTGAGACCGCGATTTGCTCAGTGGACTCGCAGTGCATGGTCTGGGCGAGCCTCAGGGACCGGGGGCTACATGAAGTTCATACATGTAATTGCCTCCAGCCAGAGAGAGTCAACGACAATGGAAAAGTCTGTGAAAACAGCCATCGAATGGTGTTCCTGGTTTCTCTCTCCATCGGCAAGTCCTATAAAACACCAACCCAAGAAACTCCAGCTCGCTGTGTATGGTGATGAAACAGGGATAGTTTGAAGTGGCATCCCCAATAAACTAATTGATATGTAACTAGAAAAAGCAAAAAAAAGAAAAAAGAAAAAAAAAAAGCAACTCACTATTTGCTCAGGTAAGATAACAAACTAGGTACCTCAACCAATTTTCCCATTAAAAAATAGCTTAAAAAGCTGGGCAAAAATTGTAATCACCTTCTGAAGGGCATTGACAAACTGGCAAGGAAGTAAGGCGCATGAAAGGCAGAAAATAAAGTGAAGGGATGAACCTAAGAGGGAAGCAGAAAACTGAACAGCTTTCCCCCAGGGGCATGTGCGGAGCCGGGGATAGTGAGCTTAGGTGTTCCCAGGCTCACAGGGCACCAACGACAAAGTAGAGGGTCCCTCTGGCAGGAAGGGGGGTGAGTAAGAGACGCTAACTAATAAAACTAGGATCCCACGAGCTGGACTTTTAGTGTAAAGGTGAGTTATCAATAACTGCACTCCCTTCTTAGCACCAATGAACTCCTGGCAGCGTTACCTCTCTTGAACCTTGGAACAGAGGGAAAGAGGCCCGAGAACTGACATTCACAAGCTGACCCTCACACAGGTGTGCAGGAGAAATTTTAGGGTCTGGAGTCTAAAAATTCTCAACAATTGAAGTGGCCCTAGATTAGCAGGGATCCAGCAGACACTAAATTAAATCATCCCTGGAGAGACCAAAATTTCCCACAGGCAGAATTTCAAAGAAAATGAACAACTCTTTTGCTGAGCACACAAGGAAATGGGAACCGTAAGTAAGGACCGGCAAAAACCAAAAATCAGTAACAATGACTTCGGATACTGAAATTATCGGAGACAAAAAGATGATTATGTTTATAGAAATAAAAGACCCCTTTGAATATAAGCAGAGATAAGGAAAATATAAAAAAATAAACAAGAAGATAAAAACTAAAAAGAGAAGTAGTGAAGAAATGGTCCAAATTATCCAGAAATAACCAAGGTTTGGACTATATGAACAAGGCATTAAGAAAACAGGGAGAATGGTTAGAAAGGTATAATATATGTCTAAGTCAGGATGATTCCCAACCAGGGGCAGTTTTGCCCTCAGGGGACATTTCTGGCTGTCACAACTGGCAAAAGTAGGGAATATATGCTCCTGGCCTGTATATATTCCCTGGATAGAGGCCAGGGATGCTGCTAAAAATTTAACAGTGTTTTGCAGAGCCTTGCACAGTAAAGAACTGTGGTGATAGTGCTGAGATTGCAAAATCTGGGTCCAAATTAAGCTCGTGAATTAGAGTATAGAGGAAATGGGGCAAAATATTTGAAGAAGTAAAATAAATCGATCCCTATGAAATACACACACACACACACACAGGAAACTCTAATACACTAAAAAGAAAAACTAAATATTTTAAAAGCCAGAGTGCAGGGTACATTGAGGTTCATTTTCCTATTCTGTATTCCTTGAAACTCTCCATATTGTCTTAATCAGTTTGAGCTGCTATAACAAAATGCACAGACTGAAGAGCGTCTACACAATAGAAATGTATTTCTCACAGCTCTGCAGGGTGGATATGAGAGCAGGGTGGCAGAATGGTCATGCAAGGGTCCTCTTCTGGGTTTCAGACTTCCAGTTGTATCTTGGGAGGGGAAAGCAAGCTCTCTGGGGTCTGTTATAAGCCTCCCCCCAAACCCCCACCTCCTAGTACCATTGCATTGGACATTAGGTGAACTGAGTTGGGGAGAGAGGAGCACAAACATCCAGACCACAGGGCATATGAAAAAGTTTTTTAAAAAGATAACCCAGAGAAAAGAAACAGACCACCTTAAAAAAACTGATAGCTAATTTCTCAGCAGCAAAAATGGAAACGAGAAGACAAGAAAATGCTATCTTCAATGTGCCAAGGGGAAAATTACTGTCAACCTAGAATTTTATCCTTAGTGAATATGTCTTTCAAGAACAAAGGAAAGTCACCTTCATTGGATGGTGAGCATTTGTGTTGTTTCTACTTTTTGGTGATTATGTATAATGCTGCTGTGAATACTCGTGTACAAGTTTTTATGTGAGTGTATCTTTTCATTTCTCTTGGGCTCATACCTAGCAGTGGGATTGTTGAGTCCTACAGTAATTCTGTATTTAACATTTCAGGAATGTTCAGGCTTTTTCCCAAGATGCTTGCTACATTCCGCCGGCAATGGTTGAGGATTCCAATTTCTCCACATCTTTGACAACACTTACTATTGCCTGTCCTTTTTATTAGAGCCATCCCTGTGGGTTTGAAGTATCTCACTGTGGTTTTGATTTGCATTTCCATGGTGGCTACCTGTGGAGCATTTTTAAAAGTACTGATTTCCTATCTGTACCCTGACTAATTAAATCAGAGTATCTAGTTGTGGTGCCCAAGAAATCAGTATTTTTTTTAAACTCCCTAGGTACTTCCCATGTGGTTCACATTTGAAAATTCAATGGGTCTTGTATTACTTAGCATTCTCCAGAGTAACATAACCAATAGAAGATAAATATAAATACAGAGATGGAGATATAGAGGTAGCTATATAGCTAGCTAGAGATATAGACATAGCTATAGAAATATCTATCTATCTATCTATCTATCTATCTATCTATCTATCTATCTAGATTAATTCTAAAGAATTGGCTCTGCCCTGACTGGTTTGGCTCAGTGGATAGAGCGTCGGCCTGTGGACCAAAGGGTTCCGGGTTCGATTCCGGTCAAGGGCATGTACCTTGGTTGCGGGCACATCCCCAGTGGGGGTGTGCAGGAGGCAGCTGATCGATGTTTCTCGCCCATCGATGTTTCTAACACTCTATCCCTCTCCCTTCCTCTCTGTAAAAAATCAATAAAATATATTATAAAAAAAAAGAATTGGCTCACACCATTGTCGATGCCTAATAAATCCAACATCTGCAGAGTAGGCCAGCAAGCTGGAAGCTCAGGGAAGAGTTGCAGATTCAAAGTCTGCTGGCAGAATTCCTTTTTTGGGGACCAATCATTTTGTATGAAGGCCTTCAGCTGATTGGATGAGACCCACCAACATTATGGAAGGCAATTTGCTTTCCTCAAAGTCCACCGATATAAACGTGCATCTCATCCAACAGATATCTTCACAAAAACATTTAGAATAATACTTGACCAAATACCCGAGCACCATGGCCTAGCCAAGTTGACTCAAAAACTTAACCACCATAGGTCTCCATTTGTTACTTAACAACACTGACCAACCATCTGCTATGAACTGCCCTAGGCACTCGGAATACGGAAATGAAAACACAGTCTCTGCCCTAAGGAAGGTCACACGTATAATGCCTGTCTCATGGGGAGATCATGAAGAATACATAGGAAAAGTGCATGTATGGCAACCAGCATCACGCCTGGTATCAGTGGGTGCCGAGAGCAGCATCAATCTATACATTAAGATCCAAAGCACAGCAGTTCCATGTAGCATTTTTCTACATGATAAGAACAGTCTTATTTTCAGAGCAATTTCATACATAAAGCCACTGCCTCAGCTGTCCCCTGGTACAGCGTAAGAAACCCTTGCCCCAGAGAGATTTACTGCCACCGAAAAATATTGCCCCGCTGGCCAGGAAAGCCGCAGTGCCTGCTGTGCCCATCGGTGGCCCGCTGCCCGCAGCCACACACACCGATCTAAGCAGGATTATTAAAGCATAAATCCCCATCTCTTGTCTCCTTCTCATTGGGCCGAAGCATCACCATGTTCATTAGCAGGAAATGTGAGGTTATATAATCTAATTTTTATAACTCTCCACGGATAGTGTGGGTCATACATTAGGCTGAGATTTCAACCTTTAAAGAGAAGGGGAATGTCATTTTTATTAAAAAGGACCACAAAGCATAATGAGAATTATTACTCCAAATAGGCAAAATAACCCAGAATCCACAGAAAGGAATGTTTATAATTCTCCCTAATACTCTGGTCTCTGAGGCAGGAGTGCAAATTAAGCTGCTCAAGGGCACTTGCCAGGGCTGCCCAAATGGCTCCCTGCTCCAGGGCCTGGCGCACTGACTGGGGGAGGTGTGGGGCCCTGGATCCGGATGCCTGCCTGGCGGGAGGCCACCCAGGCCCCATCTGCACTCCCTGTCTGGGCGCATGGGGCTCTGAACGGAAGTGGAGTGAGGGAGGGGCAGGCTTTGTGGCTGCTCTGGCTCCCCTGACCCTGGAAGACACGGGTAGGCATCAAGGAACACTCAGCATGAGGAGCCTGAATAACTCACGAGAGGTGGACAGGCCACTGTGACCGCTCCAGATTCTAGCCGGTCCCTCCTGCGCCCAGCTCCCCTCTCAGGCCCCTGTGAGCTGCTGGAGCGGGTGGCAGTGATCCCAGGATGAAAGTACTTGAGGGTCAGAAGTGACCCATTAGCCAAGGATGCTGAGGCACCAGCAAAAGTCACCAGCATTTGGTCTGTCCACCCAGATGTCTAAGGGACCCCAGAGTAGTTTTAATGGCACATTAACTGTGCACAGAAGTGGCAAGTCCATCGGCGGTCAGGGTGTTCTTGACCTGCACAGTTTCAAGAGATTCAAGACAACACTTAGCAAAAGCTTTTACCAGGGAAGGGAATACAGATGGCTGTTTCCCTGGTAATCCCTGCCTCCTGGGCCTGCGTGTCCGTTGCAGGTCCCACCACGTTAGCGTGTAAGCAATCACACGTGGGCTGCTTCCCTGTCCCCTGCAGGCTTGGAGTGGGAACTCATGAGCTCAAGTCTGGCTATCCCTCCATCGGGCCATTGCCCTGGCCTCCCCTCAGTGTCCTGCCCACCCACCTTCAAAGGTGTCCTACTCTCCCTGGATGCCCCCCTCCCCACCTGCTCGTTCTCCTCTCACTTCCCTGCCGTTCTGCCTGTGGGTGAGGCTTTGGTGTGCCCATGGCTTTGCCTGCTTGGCCAGATGGCACCCTGTGGAGGGCAGCCACTCAGCACCCAGAACGGTGCCCAGCACCATCGAGCAGGTCAGCCACCCTTTCTTTGTAGGTTGATTCTATCAGTTGCACAAATGGGAAGTGAGCAAACAAGCCCATGTTCCCATGTGACCAATTATGCTGGCGACAGTAACAACCTGTCTCCGCCACAGCTCAGGGAGACGTTCAAGGCCCGAAGAGGAGGGAAAGGGACGGAAGTATGAGGACATTGGCCATCCCAGAGCCCACCCCCAGCCCCTCGCTCTCACAACCCAGGGTTGCCCGGGAGGAAGTCCTGCCTCAGCTAATCTAAGTCTTTCTTGCTGCAGTGGAAGACAATTTCCTGGGCAGCGTGATGCACTTTCATCAAGGACACATGGGTGGCAATTATCTTGGAGAGTGGCTATTACGGGCAGGCTCAGCAGATGACAGCCTTTTAAGTTTTCAGAAGTGTGTGTCTTTATTCCGTGCCATATGGGCTTCCTACCCTGCCATTCTGCATATTTAAAACCGTATCTCCTTGCTCATCTATTTGAAATACATTTAATCCATTGGAATGGTCAGGTCATCAAGTAAAACCAGATAGTCAGCTCTGATCAATACCCCACCAAGGAAGTGCTTAAGCAAAGATGACTTGCATATCAACCTCACAGCAGATCTGACCAGGGCAGCTCTCTCCGGAACCTTCCAGACCAGTGGTTCTCAACCTTCCTAATGCCGCGACCCTTTAATACAGTTCCTCATGTTGTGGTGACCCCAATTTCATTGTTACAAATTGAACATAATTAAAGCTAGTGATTAATCACAAAACCAATATTTAATTATATATGTGTTTTCCGATGGTCTTAGGCGACCCCTGTGAAAGGGTCGTTTGACCCCCAAAGGGGTCGCGACCCACAGGTTGAGAACCGCTGTTCCAGACCCTCCCTTCTCTAACTCCCTCAAGTCCCAAACTCCAGAGATGACGGATGAATCGCAGAAGCAGGTGTTTCTTCTAACCAGGTTATTCTAACTTGGAAGGTTTTCCTGAAAACATGATGTACCATTTTACCAATGTTGATAGGCAGGCGATCTTACCTTTGAAAGTGTGTTTCCTTAAAACATGATGGGCGATTTTAAATAATATACTCCCATAGGCAATTTTAAAAAGTCGCCCAATGAGAATGATGTGGCTGGGATTTTGGTAGCTACTTTCCCACACAAGGAACAGGCCCTGATCCCAGCCTCTGTAGAAATAAATATTAATGGAGAGTCTGGTGGTAAGCAAAACCTCATGTTATCTTTGCAAAACATCCACAGTGAAACCAAACATTAGAAAACAGTCCCTCAGTGCTTCACCACAGGTCTGGGCGGAGGACTGGACCTTGAACGAGGAGTGTCTCCCGGACCCCTCATTGAGTAGAGGGGGTGTGCGTTCTGTCTGGGTGGTCTGCTTTGCAATGACATGAACTTTCCATAACACGTGCGTATGGGAGCTCCCTCCCTTCCCATCATCCTCCAGGTCTCATTAGTGCTCAGTGTGATCACATACTCGAGTTTTCAAATATCCTTTGGGGGCAGGACGGACAGGCAACTCTCTGCTGATCTGTAACAAATCTCTGTTTAAAATTCCCAACAAGGACGGTGTTGACATTTCAAACAAGTTTTGGGGGGTCCACCAAGGCAGCCTCCTCGTTCCTAGATGTCACACCTGCTAGGCTACCAGGGCAAGGCGCTGCCCTGCAAATACCAGGGCCCCTGCAGGGAAGACGGCGTCATTGGCCCCCGAGTCAGGCAAGGTCTACTGAGGGTCATGGGAAAATGACAGGAGTTGTTCTGCTGATGAGGTGGGGGTGGGGGTGGGGAGTGCCTTTTGGACTCAGTTCTGGGACTTGTTGGTCACAGACCGTTTCCTGATGAAGAGCTAGGAACACATTTAATGGCAGCTACCGGGAAGGAGGGCCCGTTTATTTCCCTAATGGCTTCATGGAACAAAATGCCCAAGGACCAGTGGCTGAAAGAAAACCAATCCTGGGCAGGAAACCACTGAGACCCTCAAAGGGGGCGGGAGAAAGGACGGGAAGTGGTTATTTTCCTAATGGAGCAAGAAAGTACTTTTCATCCCGTTACGCTGGTTTGAACAAAAATCCTAATTGTTTCTCAAAAATCAAAGGATTCATTGGTCTCTTGGGAGTCACCATTGCCAAGTCTCAGTGCTGAACAAATGGCTTTGGTACTTGTCCGTTCGATAGATATGTGTTTAATTTTAGTGACAAGTTTTTTAAAAAATATGTATATTGTCTAGATTTTTCTTTAAATTTTTCAAGACGTGTCCTGTCTTTTGGATGAGCAGCCAATCAAAAGATATTGAATCAAAAATGTACTTCAAACCCCCTCGATAAACTAAATGCATATCATTTGTGTCAAGCTTCTAATAGCTAAGTGTATTGGTTAATGCAAATAGAAATCATATTAAAATCAAAATCATTTTATACTAAAATATTCCATTATCCCTCTCAGCCTCCACCCCTTTCGCTCTATTGTCGTTATTATCATCAGCACAAGAAGATCTAAGATGAGACAGCAAGAAATCCTGGCTCCAGAGAGTCAGTTGCACTCCCAAGCACAAGAATTGATCATCTTCTCTTCCGATTCACGCTGTTCAAAGTCATATTGCTCTTTCTAATTTTAACAGCAAAACTCAGCTTGGAATGAATGAGTTTGTGCCCATTTTCACAATATGTTAACCATTCCAACAGCGAGGAGTCAACAGCGACAACATACATCATCATCATCAAGACTGCATTAAGGGGAGAGAATTATGAATGGAAATATATATTATTTGTGTCTAATGGCAGCTCCAGATGATGAGAATAGGACCTTGCTCATGAAAACACATGTTTGGTAACTGAGATCTCATTTTGAAGATTAATTGTTCGGCGACAGCTGCCTGAGACACACTCTCTCGTCACTGACAGCAAATGTCTCCTCTGCATCTATCCTTCGGAGTCCTTGGCTCTGGGCTGTCAGGAGAGCAAACCCAAAGGGAATGCAGGGGCCTTTGGTCAGGGTTCCGCCTCACACAGAACATTCCTTCCTTAGAAACTCACTGTCCCCCCAGAACCTAAGGGCTGTGTCCCTGCAACGGATACTGTGTGTTCCAGGGCAGTGGACAAGACCACATATCAGATTCCATTTTAATTTCTAGGAGTTACTTTCTTGTGTGTTACTAAAAGTACAATTAGCACATCCAAATGTAATTTTAGAGGGAGGATTACTTAGAGTGAGGCAAAGTAATAACAGTCAGCATATTTAGATCCATGTGAAGAATGAGCAATAAGTAAATTATAGAACAGGTATTAGACATGGAAGCAGACATGAAGGGGGTTTGAAAAGGACTGAGGTTTGGAAACCACGAGTATGAAACGCTGTCTCCCCCTAAACAGACAAAACACAAGTCTTGAATCCTTTCCAGGGAGAGAGAGGGGGCTGGGATGGCAGGAGGGTGTTCAGATTGCATGTGTCCAACTCAAATTGGATTCAGATTCATCGATGGTCTCTTGTGGGCTTAAAAACACATAAGTTACCATTCCCAGCATTGTCAACATGTGGGCCTCAAAATTACAATCCAGAGTTTGATTTTGGCACAGAAAGGGGAAAAGCAGAAGCTAAACAATGCATCTGTCTTTGAATTCTATGCCTGTAGAGTCCCCTAAGTCCAGCTTCCAGAATTCTTTTCTCCCATATCCAGAGACTCTCTCTACCACGGAAACACTGGGACCTGCAGCAGCGACAACATCTGACCTATATAGAGGCAGGTGGTGTCCTAAGTCCTTGACCTGAATTATCTCATTCCAGCCTCCATCACTCCTGGAGGAGGGATTTTTTTTTCCCTGTCTCCAAAAATTTTATTCCAGCTAGAGACATACTGTCCTAAGTCCTTGACCTGAATTATTTCATTCCAGCCTCCATCACTCCTGGAGGAGGGATCTTATTCCCATTTTAAAGATGCAAAACCCGAGACACATAGAATGTACCACTTGTATCTGGAAGTACTAGGATTTGAACCCAGGTCAAGAGCCTGTTCTTTTAACTGTTACAAATCTTAAACTGCCTCAAACTTTCTGTCACTCAGTGTCCTCCAAGTGCTCTGGAATGGGGAAATTCACAAGGAGGCCCACCACCCAGCAGCCTGAGCCAGGAACATGGAGGTTGTTGAGCATCCTTTCTTTAAGCCATTGTCTGTCCCTGTCTCCCCCCCCAGAATAGCCAGTCCACTCCCTTTCTATGCCCCTGATTCTATTATAATCACCAGTTCTGGAGGAGGGATCTTATTCCCATTTTAAAGATGCAAAAACCGAGACACATAGAATGTACCACTTGTATCTGGAAGAACTAGGATTTGAACCCAGATCCAGAGCCTGTTCTCTTAACTGTTACAAATCTTAAACTGCCTCAAACTTTCTGTCACTCAATGTCCTCCAAGTGCTCTGGAATGGGGAAATTCACAAGGAGGCCCACGACCTGGCAGCCTGAGCCAGGAACATGGAGGTTGTTGAGCATCCTTTCTTTAAGCCATTGTCTGTCCCTGTCCTGAAGGCTCTGGCCCTAGCTGGTTAGCCATTTTCAAGAAAAGAGTGAAGGTGCTGTCAATAAAAAGGGTGATGCTTCCAAGACACTAATAGGCCATTGTGTTCTTTCTTATTTAAATTTCTGGTAAGTAAAAAATTTAATGTCAGTGGTAGCATGAGAAAGACTCTGACCACTACCAGTTGTACCGGTTAATAATGCGGATTTTTTTTCAATAGATGGAGTTACACTTATGTTGATATATATGCAATTTTATATGTATGCTATTTTGTAGTATTGACAAGCTTCAAAACTTCATATGTCAAATTTGCTGAAGATGTTATCAAAGATATTTTTATGCTTAAAAATGTTGAATTTCATGCCAAAAAAAAGAGCATTTGCGGGAAGTTTTAATTCATTACTTTATTTTAAAGAAAAGTGTTGCTGAAAGTTATCATATACTTCAGGAAGCTTATGATGAACATGCTCCATCTCAAGATACTTGAGATGGTTTAAATGCTTTAAAAGTGATGATTTCAAGGTGAAAGACAAAGAATGTCCAGGTCAACCGAAAAAGTTTGAAGACCAACAATTACAAGCATTATTGAATGAAGATGCGTGTCAAACTCAGAAACAACTTGCAGAAAGATTAAATGTTGCTCA
>NW_005366873.1:476945-492787 GCF_000412655.1 Myotis brandtii
ACTTGAAAGATGGGGGAAATGTGTAGCTAGCGATGGACATTACTTTGAATAAAGCACTTTTGATGTTTCTCTTGAAACTATCGTGTTTTCTTTGATTAAAAAATCCACATTATTAACCGGTACACCTTTGTCTCCACTTGATCAGGAAAATGAAACATCTTTACTCGTGTGTGTGTGTGTGTGTGTGTGTGTGTGTGTGTGTGTGTGTGTTACAACTTGATCTTCTCTCCCAGGCTCCATCATTTCAAGATCAGATATGCCTTTTGAGAAAACATGATTGAAGAGAGTCTACACATCATTTCTCAGCTTCCCTTGGCTTTTCCCTAAGAGAGCACCTGTTAGGATGCACAGAGGTGATTTTTCAAATCTACTGTCAAACTGCCTATGAAAACGACTCTTCTTTTCAAGGTCAAATTATTTTTTGAAGAATATTTGGGACCACTGAAGGAAAATTACGGGTAGGCAAACTACTGATAGGCAATAGAAAAAGAACTCCAATGTCTTCTAGAGTTATGAGAATTAATCAAATGTTAAACTTGGATAATGAGAAAAATAGGCGCTGTGTGAAGAGAAACACCCACTTTGGGAGATGGGCAGAAGGGCGGGCTCCGAGTTAGTTCTGCTTTGGCACTGAGGCTGGTTAGTGCCAAGTTTCTGACATGCACGTGGGGAAGCTGCTAGGCCAAAGGCCAATGTTTTCAGGTTGTAATAAACCCTGTTTAGCTAGGTTGCAGGGAACACACTGTGCTTACCATAGGAACAAGACACAAAGCCGTTATGATGAAACACTGCAAGCTCTCTTCTCTTTCTCCTGGTTTGAACCAAGGCATGAAAGGAACATTTACAAAAAAAACACACAAAAAACGTTAAACTGCCTGTGCAGTCAAAACAGCCTAGGAGAGAACTCCTCAAAACCAGCCAGCTCAAAATTCATCTAGCTCTTGGCATGGGCATTCACTCCCATTTTCTTCCTTCCCTTTCATTCTCTCTCTGTCAGATTGGGACCAATTAAGGACAAACCCAGAACCACACCCTCATCAGACCCTGCGCTGAACACTCAAAATATAGCTGTGAACAAAAGAGGCAAACTCTGTTAAGCCAAGGGGTTTGTAGTCTCGTGAAAGGTGACAAACAGACCAAAGAAGCAAACAACATGTTCAGTGGTTAGTGATCAAGAAGAACGAAGCAGAATGGGAGTGGTGCTATTTCATGCAAAGTGCTCAGGGAAGGCTCCTCTGATGAGGGGACACTGAGCAGAGATCGGAAGGAAGAAGGGAGGAAGTCCTGCCGATTACCGAGAGCAGAGGATTCAGACAGTGGGAACAGTGAGGACCAAGCCTCTGAGCAGGAGTGTTCTTAGAGGAACGTCAGGGAAGGATGCCGAGGTCAGGGGAGGTGGGGCAGTGGGATTCTAATGACCCAAACACACGCTCAGCACCCACTCTGAGCTGTAGGGCTGGGGAGAAACACAGAGAAACAATCCCCGCCTACAAGGACATACGATCTCATTGGTGACTCAGGATACAGAAACCTGGCAGAAGTACTTGGGGTTAAGAAAGAATAAATACAAGATGAGCTTAGGAAATGCAGAGGAGCCAGGAGAGATCCCTGTGGCCTGGGAGCATCATAGAAGGAGCATCATAGGAGAAGGGGAAATGTTCCTTGACCTTGAAGGGTGGTAGGAATCAGGTTGAGAAAAGGGAGAAAGGTTGATTCAGCACATAGCACAGTGCCTGGCATACAGGAGACACCCAGTGAATGCTGGTTGCACACAATGAATACATAAATCAACAAAGAGGAAAGCAGTGGGAGATACAATAGGAAGGCCAATCGGGTCACACTTTAAAGAGAGCCGGGTGCCCCCTATGGCATTCCGCAGAGAAATGGGGCATTTCTGTGCATTTTACCCTTAAGAATAATTATTAACGTACAGTGTAAACTGCAATTGTATTTTTCATACGTTGTATAGGTTGCTAGAGCTAAAAAGATATCTAGCACATGAGTTTAAATGTTTTCTTTCAGAGGCTTTGGCAAGACCGGTCATAAAAGCTTGTGATCAAGTTGCACTTTCCACAAAGAGCTAGGAGGCCAGGCAGAACCCAGATCCTGTGAAGGAGAAACTCAGAAATCCATACATAACTGCTACAGTAACCCCAGATTCTTGCTAATGTTAGGGGCGCATGCCCGTGTAGATTTCAAGTGCTGATGGACTCATTCCTTGGGAAATGCCTGCAGTATTTGAACACGATCCCTTATTGCACCCAAGCACTTGAAGGAGACGAGTCAGTTACATCACACTGGTTGGCGCGGAACTCTCTTTTCATTGTGGACAAAGGCTCAGGGTGGGTGAGCTGTTCCATTTTCCCAACAAGAACCAGGGCAGCGTGTGAACTTCAGAAATGGGCTATCCACAGTCAACTGTCGAGAGAATTGATTTTGATGTAAAACTGCAATTTGGACTGAAGACCAATACTTTGCATGCCGTATTAAATAAAACATCACATAAAGCTCAGAAGCAGGAGGAAAGGGGGAGGGGGGGACGCAGTTTGAAAAAATTGAGCGGAGTCACAGATGCCAGACCAACCCGAAACAGAAGCTAACTTCCCAAGACACTGCATTATGGGCCGATTGCTTCTAGAACGGAATGCATACACCCGGGGAATTGCGCCATCACAGAGCTCAGAACTGTTGTAGGAAAAAGTGATTTGTTTATTTGATCAACAGAACTTTCTAACAGCAGCATCTGCGTGGCAGGAGGCAATTCACAATCAACATCGCTTGGCACTGGTGCTGAATTTATTAAATTTTTTTTACATCAACTACTCCTTTGTCAACTTCTGAGGAAACAAGGCCAAGATTCAAAATGTCACGCTCATGAGGTGGGGGTGATGATGGCACCCCAAGGAGAGAAAGGCAGAGAGTACGGAACACTAGCTCTCACCTGTGTCTTTCCTTCCCTCTCTGCCCCTTGGCCCCTCCTGCCCCCGCTCACCACACGCAAGGCTTTGGAAACAGGGAGATGAGATTAGACTCATACCTTATTTCTGCAGCCTTTTCACCTAAGATATGGGCACCACGTTCACCCTGTTCTGCCCCTGACCCACCAATGGTGACATGTCACCCAGAAGTAAAGTTCTTACAGCTTATAGAAAGCTTGCCTGCCTGCCTGGAAAAGATTAAACAACTCCCATTTCTTTAAAAAGCACACAAAAGGTCAATAAGGAGTGCCCCCTCTACCTCCCAGGACAATGACTCACGCCCCAAACCCAGGAGAGACAAGTTTGATGAATTTTCAGGAGATCAGAGCTGGGACTGCTGGGATCCATCCCCAGAACCACACATCCTTTGGGTGGGAATGAGCGTGTGTCCTGCCCTCTGACGAGGACTTTACCTTCTCAGGTCCAGGAAGAGGAGGAAAGCTCGGCCGATCCTCCTGGTGGCTGCCTGATTAAAACTTTTTAATCTCCCACCGTTCCCTTTCTTCCTCATTGTGTGGTGACCTTTTTTACTGGATGGGGAAGAAAGAGGCTCGTTGCCTTACACTTATGATCTATTGCCTCGATTCAGGATTCTATTTACTCGAAAACATATCTAGTGCCCAGAACCTCTGGCAATAGGTTGGAAAAACAGATGGGAAAAAGATGACTCTTATCAGCTGAAATGCTGGGTTTAAAAAATAGCCCAAAGCATTATCTAGCAGAGAATATCGGACATCATACGCAATGTGTGGTATCTCAAGGGAAAAGGTCACAGAAGTGGGAAGGCAGCCAGGTATGGGGCTGCTGTGTTTTCCAGGGACGGTGGTAAGACCCAAATACGGAGGGTACCAAACTGCGGGCAAAGATCTTCCCAGAATATGGGTAAATCCTGATTTCCTAATTCTCCGCTCCTTGACACAGTCATCCCATTTACATATTTGCTTTGATGAATTATAATAATGGCTCCAAATGGTACAAGAGTGCTTGCAACATGTATTTATAGAAGGCTTGTTTATTCATCAGATAACCTCCAGGGGGAAGGGCTGACTGGTGGTGTGTAAATCCACATGTGAGCAGCATCTTTCTCGTCCCTCTTTAATGAAAAATAAACACGCATTTCCACTGCGGACGGATGGACTCAGCGGTCCCAGGTCGAGAAATGCACCCTGAAAAGTCCAGCCCGTCCTGAGAATGTCTGCTGGGGAGAGGAACACTTGGAGGCGTGTCCTTCTCCAGTCGCTTCTGCTGAACTTCTGGTGACCCTACCCCCCCTGGAGGCAGCAATGGGTCAGGACTATCCTAACTTCAGGGTCTGAGGGAACTCGGACCTTCAGGGGCGGTTGGTGAGGGAATGAAACCAAAGAATCAAAACTCCCGGAGGTTGTCCGGCCTCTGTTTAACATCCGCTCTGACAAGCACACCTCGAGTTCTGAGATGCCTGTGGTAGGAGCTGCTGTGAAAACAGGGCTTCGTGGTGGTTATGGCTGCCTTTGGGGCGATTACAGTGCTAGAGAAAAACTTACTGAGGTTTTCATTTTTCCCTGAATCAAGATTTGGCAAAGAGCTAGGGAAGGACTTTTTCTAAGAACTTTCAATCCTAGAAGATTATATTGACTATTTTTTTTAAAAACGTGCTGGCCAACTGTCCAAATGTACATAATACCATAGGCTAGGGCTGCTTTTGGAAAAAATGATAGAGGGTGACATAGCATCTGCTGTTCACCCAGCTCCCCCGCCCCCTCCTTAGAATATGAGCGTCAGAGTCTAAAAGGACAATGTACTTACTGTCACTGAACTGTACATTTGAAAATGGTTAAAATGGTCAATTGTATATGTATTTGATCACAATTAGAAAAGGAAAAATAATATTGTTGTAAGACGCTCCCTATAATGTTGTGTGTAATAGCAAAAGACCAGCAACAACCCGAGTGGCTGTGAATGTGGGGCTGGTACGAATAGCACATTTAAGAAGATGCAGCCATTAAACATAATTAGATGGCTCTCTGTGCATTGACAGATAATGATCTCCAAACCTTATTTGTAAAATAAAGAAGAAAATAAAACAGTGGGTGCTCCCAACTGTGTAAACACAAAGGAGGGCTGGATAGGCACGCGCTCAGACACGTACAGAGCTGCATCTGGACACAGCACTTCCGGAAGGAAACATGAGGAACTGGATCCGACACTTACCTCTGGGAAGGGTAACTTTCAGTCACTGCATTTTAACCGTGAGCATGCATAGCCTTTTCATTTAAAAAAGTTAATTAAGACAAAAAAGTTGACACCTACACGCTCGATGTCATCCTTTCTCAGCTTCCACTCCACACTTAGCTCCTCCCTCTAGTCCAAGCATGTCAAACTCACGGCCGGCGGGCCGCATGCCTTGTTTAAATAAACGAGGCGTGCGGGCCGCGAGTTTGACATGCTTGCTCTAGTCATTTCCTCAGCTGGCCCCTCACTGGCTTCCTCCTGGCAGCCCAGTGGAGAGCAGAGAGGTTCCCAAAAAAGCCTCTGCTCAGATCTGCTGCCTCCTCTAGGGACAGGTTTTCTCTTCTTCCTCTTACTGATAAGGCTCCTGAAGTGGTGGTGATGGCTGCTGTCTCCAATTTCTCGACTGTCAATCATTGCTCAGTCTTCTGCAGTCTGGATTCTGCTCTCTTGCTCCCCTGCGGTGTCTGTCTCTCCCAGGCCCTGGACGCTGCTGCTGCCTTCTTCTGAACTCAACGATTTTACTCGGGGCTCCCGCTCCTCACTGACTTCTTGGCAACATTCAGTCAGGACACGCCTCCCTGTTTCTGAAATTCTCTCTTCTTCTCTCACTGGGCCAATTCTATCTTTGTCTCTTATGAGTCTGCCAGTTGTTGGGGTTTTGAGCATCACTATCACCATTCCCTCAGCATCAGTAACATGCGGCTTTGTATACAGCAGGTGCTCAGGAAAGATGTGCTGAAGGAACCATGCCTTCTGCCCTCTCCTACTTTTGCACCTACTCCCATTCTTCTGCAGAACAGCCCTAACTGTGGCTGCCCCTCCATGCTCAGGCTCTGCCTTCCTTCCCTTCTCAGTGTCGACACAGCCACACACCTTTCCCTCACGCAGTCATTGATGTGTTGGCCCCATATGTTGTTCCCTCTCCTACCCCAACTCCAGTGCTTCATAGAAGCCATTGAGTGGATGGCTTCTCAGCAATTTGGAGGAAGAGCCTATCTGAATTTACCTGCCCCCTAAGCCAGCAACCTCTCCATCTTCCAGGAATTTTTGATTGTTAGTTCTCACTGAGGGCTCTGTCTAGTCAAGAAGCCTGACTTGCTTTGCTTACAAATGCTGCTGCCTCTTCCTCACGCACCTCACCCTCCTCCTGCTCCCCTGGTACCAGGCTCAGCCCCTCAGACCTGAGCCCTTCCCAGACCTCCAACTGACCTCCCTGTCTCCCCTCTCTTGCCCCACCGGTACACCCTTCACAGGCCCATCAGATTATTTTAAAAACTCTTTTCAACCACAACTGAAAATCAAGCCACTAACTTTAAAATGGTTACTTTTATGTTAGGTGAATTTCACTTCAATTAAAAAATACCAATTACTAAACTGATTGTAACGCCTTACAGGTTCCCAAATTAATGAGTTAAATACAATCTTTAACATGTCTTCATAAAAATGTAAGCTGTTTCACCCTCAGGTAATCTGCTTAAATATCACAAAGGTTCTCCAAGGCCCTCGTGAAAAAGCCCATGTTTTTCAGCTTGGCATTCAACAACCTTAGCTTGTCCATCAGAACTTTCTGTAGTGAAATGTTCTAGAACTTACTGTCCGATACGGTAGCATCTAGACACACGTGACCGCTGAGCTCTTGTAATGTGACTCTAGCAACCAATGAGCTGAAATTGTAATTTACTAATTTTTAGACTTAAGTATAAGTAGCTACATATGACTACTGACTCCCATAGTGGACAGCACTGTCCTGGACAATCTTAGGGACACTGGCCCTTCTTTCTATTTCTCCTCATTGTCTTCATTACGAGCCCTCTTTTCCAGCCAAACTGAACTCTTTAAAGTGGGTGACGTCACTGAAGATTTTCATCCTCTGCTTATCCCTCTCCTCTGATCACCCTTCCTGCCCTCCTCTACCTATCAGAGCCTACCCATCCCTCCAGGTCCAATCCTTGTCCCACTTTCCCCCAGAAATGTTACTGATGGTCCATTCAGCTGTGCTTTCCCCTTGCTCAGAAGCCTTCACCTGCCATGTGCACTCCGGTGCTCAATTCGACTCGGTTCTTAAAGAACTGGCGTCCTCTGGTTTTGTCTCGACTCCCACTCTAGATTGTGAAAGCTGGACCCAGAACACTTTGTACCCTTCCCTTTCCCCCTCCTGCAGCTCCCCCACTGCCTTACCCATCACCAGAGTTTGGTTTCAGTCTAGCTGCACACTGAGCAGGTGACAGCAGTGAGCCCACATGCTCACTCTCCCATTCACACTGACCGCTGTGAAGTGCACATGAACATGAAACATTAAGAGAAGAGCCCCCTGAGCTTCCACATCCAGGAGAAGAATGTCAAACAGTGTCACACATGGTCTTCATATTTTTGTCCAGTTCATCATTAACTAAAATATTCAGTTTCAGTCCCCAAAGTTGTTTAACATTGCTGACTGATCAAGGCATTGAGCAGCATGTAGCAGCAGTTCTCAACCTGTGGGTCGCAACCCCTGAAAATACATCCTGCATATCAGATATTTACATTACGACTCATAACAGTAGCACAATTACAGTTATGAAGTAGCAACGAAAATAATTTTATGGTCGGGGGTCACCACAACATGAGGAACTGTATTAAAGGGTCGCGGCATTAGGAAGGTTGAGAACCACTGATAGAGGAAAATGCAACCCCAAAGGACTCAGGTCCAACTGTGCAAGAAGCCGCGAGAGTGAGCAGAGTGCTTGGGGTAATGAGCAAAGCAGGTGGCAGCTTTGGGGTGGGGATATTTCGGAGGAAAACACGGTCTCTGGGGCAATGGAGTTGATAAGTATGTGCCTAAAGTTGCGTGAGTGCAAAAGCAGAGAATGAGAGAAAGATGCTTAGCACGACATAGTAAAAGCCGAGGGTTAGGTAGAAAAACAAGAAGACCCAGAGGGACTCTGAGAGCTGTATCAGTCTTCACCACGAAGTCTCTTCCCCTTGTAGCCACTTTTATCGAAAGATTGACTAATTCTTCAGTGAGAAAGTACTAGAAATGAATCCGAATCAGAACCTCACTAAGCACCAATAATAATAAGAGTCACAAGATGGAGAAAGACGACGAGGAGAAAGAGGAGAAACATGAAGAGTATTAGTTGGAGTCAATATTTTAGTTGCTGATGAGTTGTGCGGAGTTTCCCCCCCGCACTGCGGTCTCAGTGGCCCTCCGCGTGTTAGCTGCTGTCTCTGTGTAGTCCCAGTGACAGAGCGCTCGGATGTGCTGCTACAGATACGCATCTGCACTGGGCGAACCCTGCCCGGCTTTGTAGTCGAAATTACAGTGCCCAGAGCAGATAAAAGCGTGGAAGCAGTCAATTCCCCTACAGAACTGTCTTAACAAAGCTTATTTCTCGGGGGATAAGCCTAACTCAAAGGCTTAGAAGCGAGTGTCCCCGGAGTGGAATGGATCATGCCTACAGTCGGGGATGTGGGGAAAGGGCACAGCCGTGCCCACCTTGTACAACTACTCTGAGGATGAGCGAAAATGCGAGTAACTGCTTGGCGCAGAGTAAAAGCTTGATCGATGGTGGAGATAATAACAATGAAGATTACAGGGACTTGGCAAAGGAGTGACCAGGGTCTTGGTGGCCCTTCATAATTTGTTTATATTCATTCCATGTGGAAGTAATGCTTTGAATACATCGAATTAGATAAAACGTATGATTAGAAATCATTCCACCGATTTCTTTTTTACAATTTTGGTGTAGCTACTAAACCATGTGTCATTTCATGTGTGGCTCACGTTACTTCTCCCCTGGACAGCTCTGGCTTGGGCCTCTTCCCCAGACCCTGCACTCACCCATGCCAGGGGGGGGGGGGATTGAAGATCTGGCTCCGGTGCCACAGCCCACAGCCCTCCCCTGGGATCACCAGGGAACGCACTGCCCTGGTGACAGGTCCCAGGCCAGGGACGTAATCAGAGGCACCTGCAAGGCAGCCTCCGGGGCACAGGGCTTGGCTGTCCGGCCGCACCCAGGACCAGAGGAGCTGGGGAAGGGCAGCCTCAGTTGCAAACCCAGAGAACCCACATGCTGCTGGTATGAACTTTGTCTCCAAAGGAGTTTTTTGGAAAATTAACAGGGGAAATAAAAACTCAATTTGCAAAAAAATAAAAAAATAAAAGTGGCAAATTAAACTAAATTGGAAAAAAAGAAGAAAAAAACCACCCCAAACTTCTCGGGGCCGTGGAACACCACAAGAGATTTTCGAAAGCATATTATTTTCGTTTCAGGGGTGCACGGACAGATTGATTTGGTGATAAGGGGCCCCGAAGGCTATTTTCTCGGCTTCGGCAGAAGCTAACCACCTCGGAATGGCGCCGTCTTTAGCTCTGCAGCTGACAGGCAGCGCGCAAGGAAAAGCAAGATAAATGAACGAACGGACGGGATCAGAGCCCCTGGCGGTCTGTACCGCTCCATCCCCCGGGTCCTGGTTAACACCGCGGCCGGTGTAGAAACCGCACATCGTTCCCACACGAGGACAGCAGCCAGAGCTCAGTGACACGGGACCTGCTCTCCGCAGCCCAGCAAACAGCAGGAAAGTTGTAATTGGATTTGTAGCCAGGCCGACAAAAGAGGGGGGGCTTCTTTTTCATCTTCTCCTACAAGCTATTTCCAGCTCCCAGGCCCCAACCTCCCAAGCACACACACTCAGTTCTCACTCCCTTGGCTCTGGCGGAAAGCAAAGCAAAACCATTGATGTGCGATCCTCACCAGGAGGCCTGGCGCACGACACACCTATAAACATTTGTTGTTGCAGGGAACAGGGAAAGCTAATGTCTTTGGTGACACTCGTACAACCCCACTGGGTTTGGGTGTTTGAGACCAGCCGTAGAAGCTCTGTCTTCACAGGCTGCTTTGGCCCGGCCTTTCCTTGAAATAAAGGGGTTCTTGCAAACATGTCTAGACATCGCTCAGATTCCAGGGGGCCCTCTGGTTCTGTTCTCTCCCCTGCCCCTGCCCCGCCTCCCTGGGTAAATTACTAATTTCCCGGAAGACCCCAAACACGGGGATAGAAGTTGTCCTTCTAGCCCGTCCTTACATGTGCACAGCCCTTTGGAAAGGGCACGGGGTTTGTTTCAACCTCACAGACACTCTGATAACGGAGCAGGTGTTATGGTGACCTTTCTAGCACCTCTGAACTCTGACTTCCGGTGCTCTGGTCTCCCCTCCAGCACAGACAAGACCTTTTTTGAACTGGATTTGGGGCATCAGATCTGACAAAGGATGTCTCTGTGTACATTTTCATGTGGAGCTTTACAAACATGAAATCACATTGAATTACACATAGAATAAGCTTCACTGAAAAGAGTAAGAGCGACCAAAAGTCAGGGCTGCCCTATACTATCCAGACTGTGTGACTGGTGCAGTGGTGCCACAGGGCACCAAACCACCACGTGCCCAGCCAGCAGCACTGCCCAGGAGTCAGGTGACCTCATATTTGGGGGTGAGTGTAGTTGTTAAAAGGTGGCCCTCCCATCCCAGGTCAAGGTAACCATTTCCAGAGGCTCAGGGGAACTCAGATCCTCGGGAAGGGGCCTTCAGAAGGCCATCCGAGCACTATCCCTTTGGACCAGATCCCTAGCCTGCCCTGCTCCATCCCCCCTCCCCTTCCTTCTCAAGGTGCAGGTTAAAGGGAAGAGACTGTCAGGTACAGGGTACTCAGGGCGGTCAGGCCTCCCTCTAACAAGGTCAACAGCTTGCGAGATGCCTGAATAGAAGACCTTGACTAGTCCTGAGCAGAGTCCTGCCCAGTCACCACCTCAGTGGCCTCAAGAGCTCAGCAAAAGGTGCAGGCTTGACCCTGATGGTAACCGGTTCCTGGGAGCTTCCTGCTTGCAGTCCAATTGCTTTTCCAGACAATGTTGTGCTCTGAGCAAGGGCAGACCCCCAAATGACTGGAGGATGATTTGAGTTGCCTGGAATGTCTCCCATATCCTGGGGGGGGGGGGGGGGGGTGGGGGGCACGGCAGCTGTTCAGTGACATTGTATAAGCCTACAAATAAATTTCCTAAAATACCTCGTTTGTTTCGCCACCCTGAAGCTCAAAATATCCTTATGGTCTACCGCAAAAATTCTTCATAATATCTGAATTCCTTTTTTTCAAACAGCTTCATGTAAAATCCCAGTACATGATGGGATTGGGCCCTGAAGCGCTGGTCTTGTGCTACGTCCCTCTGAACTTTCCCTCCTTTTAGTTTTTGAGGCTAAACTCCTATTGGGGGCGCTAGGTGAACAACAGAGGCCATGGCACCCTCCACCATCTTGTCCAAAAGCAGCCCTCCCTCTACATTAGTGCCCAGGGCTGCCGTTAGCAAGGACCACAAACTAAGTGGTTTAAACCACAGAAATGTATTCTCTCGGTTCTGAGGCTGGAGGTCACAGAGCCCGGTGTCACAGGGCCACACTCCCTCTGAACGGCTAGAGAGGGATCTGGTCCAGGCCTCTCTCCCAGCTTCTGACAGTGCCTTGGCTATTGTGGTGACATAATTTTCACATGGCATTTTCCCTGTGTGCATGTGTCTGTCTCTGTGTCCATAACTTCCTTTTTTATAAGTTATATTGGATTACAGCCCACCCCCATGACCTCATCTTAACTCGATCGCCTCTGTAAAGATGCTATGTCCAAAATAGGTCATATTCTGAATTACAGTAGGTTAGGAATCCAACATCCTTTTTTGTTGTGAATCCTCACCCTTTCCATAGATTTTTTTTAGACAGAGTAGAAGGGAGAGAGGAGGAAGAGGAGAGCGAGAAACATCGATGTGAGAGAGACACATTGATTGGTTGCCTTCCACAAGCACCCCAACCTGTCCGGGGACTGAACCTGCAACCCAAGTTTGTGCCCTTGACCGGATTCAGACCCGAGACCCTTCCGTGCATGGGCTGATGCTCTAACCACTGAGCATGTGGGCCAGGGCTCCAAGATTCTTTTTAAGAGACATAATCCAACCCATAGTATGTACTCAGAAGTCACTTTGCTTCTGTCCCCCAACCTCTGTGACGATGCCCCTCCCACCAAACTCTGCAAACGCCCCTCCTACTCCCACAACTATGGTTTGCATCTCAGATATCTCTTTCACATTTCCACAATAAAAGACCCTCCTTGGGTGTTTTTCCCAAAACTAAGAATCTAGTTCCCCAAAGGAGTTTGGACATCCCCACTTCTCACAAGACAATCAATTTTGGTTTTGAAAAGGCAGGTTGGGTTTTCTTGGTTGCTTTTTAGCTTTCGCCCAATAAGATTTCAAAAATGTTAGGGTCTCCTTTTCTGCTGAGGTACTCTGCAACATTGATATAAATTTATTTCCTAAGTCCAAATGATTAAACATTCGTGACTACAATGAAGTCGGTCAATGAGAATAAAGAGGCGGTTTCGAGGAACATGAAGCTTTGAAATCTGGGTTTATGGAAGAAAGGGCACTCTTCCATCAGCCTCGGCATGCAATTTATTTCTGTATTTGATTTAAGTTGCATAAAGTGGAGGAAAATCTCGACTCATATCAGTGAAGCTGATACCATTTACAGCTTAATAGCACATGTTGCAATCTCAGAATAGTGTTCAATTAAACAGCTGTGGCCAGAGTTCTATTCAGAGGATTGATGGGCCAGCACAAGCTAACTTCCTGGAGGTCCACAATGTGTTAAAATTCAGTGTAAACCCAATTTGCATGTGCCGATGTAATTGTGTTACTGTTTAAGCTATGTAATTTGGAAAATTAAATTTAAATTATTTAAAGAGCTGCTGGAGCGCCCCTGTAGTGCCCTGGGGTTCTCTGGAAGAATATAATTAGAAAAATCTCCCATTTCAGCCCGGTCCAAGTTCACCTGCATTGCACCCTCGCCTTTAATCTCACCCCCTTGCTTCCCCAATGGGCACTTGCAACTTCAGGTGGGCTGACTGTTGGGGGCCCCTGGGTAAGCCTTTTTCAGGTGTTCTGTTTATGCTGCTCTCCTGTCTGGAATAGCAACTCTCTCCTGACTTCTGAGTCCTGCCAATTCCTCAGGTTCAAGACCCTCCACTCACCATCGCTTGCTGGGTGTGAGGCACATGTGCCGGAAACTGCCCTGTCCAGCGTGGCTATCAACCAGCGAGCAGACCACAGGCCCATGCTGTGCCCAGAGGCGGGAGCAGGGGGCACAGGTGTGAGCAGCGAGCTGCAACTGCACGGACAGAGGCACAACACCTGCAGAACCGCGGAGGACCAAGGACCTAATTCAGAGCTCCCAGCACCCCCTGATTTCTGTTGTCCCTAAACTTCCGGTGGCTGCCAGTTTTTCTCTTCACTGCTCATAAACTTGTTCACAGATTTTAGCTCTGTTTTCTCCACCCTCACCCCCCAATTTCTTTAGGGTCAGAAACCCCTAAAGAACACCTTCGCATGCCTCTCAGCGCCAGGCATAGGGATAGGCCCATAAGGGTTTAGAAAGTGCACGTGTTGCTGATTAACATGATGAACCAGAAGATACCATATGTGTGGGCGGGGTCAGAGGAGGGGGCTGTTGTAGGCAGGAAGGTGTGGGGAAGGGGAGCCCCAAAGCCTCACAGTATTTCCCAGGTCACACTGGCCCTCGCAGCTTGGTCTCCTGTGGGGACAGATCTGGCTGTGCTCTTAGCCCCGGCTCCCGTGACAACAGTGTGGCCTTGTCCTGACAGCATTCCTTCTCTCCCGGTCCCTTGAATGAAAAAGTGAGGTTTTGTACCTTCACAACAGCTGTGGCCGGCTAGCCTAGATTCGGCTGTGTGCTGGTCGCTGCTTAACAAACACCCTGATTGATAGCACTTGCCAATTCCTGTGGTGTAAAAACTCCCACCGTGGTTTCAAACTACCCACATGACTTCACTGAACAGGGTGTTGGGAAGAGATGGTCACCATCGGCCAGTGCGAGCACAGCCCTGCCCACCCAAAGTCAGCGTTTCTTGCAAGGGCTCGCATTCAAGGAAGGCTTTTCCACTTAATCAGGACATTCTGTCTTTGGTTAATTTCAACCGCAGCCAAAATAGAATATACAAGAGCTTATTCACAGTACACAACAGAGAGACAGCCTAATGCCTCCTTTCCTCCTGACTGTCTGTACCAGGCTTACGGATGAGACAGATCAAAGGCACGAACAAGATGCTATGTTTTGCAAGACTCGGTGAAGGCCCTGGCCCCCGAGTGCCCCATTACATTTGAATTCCAGCAAAGGCCCTTTTAAGATCCTAAACAATGCAGACCAGACTGTGGAGCACAGAGCTTGGGAAAATGCATCTCTTAGTCCCATCCCAGCCCCACCCTCAGATTCCAACCCAAAAGACTGCCAGTAAGGCCCATGAGTGAGCACTCAAGTTTAAGAACCAGTTCTCTCCAGAAAGACTTTGGGAGAAATGCCAGATCATTCATGCAACAGCAGGTACGGGCCAGTGCTGGGGAAACAGTGACAAACAACTCCGATGGAGAATTTAAGATTTAATGGGGAAAAGCTATATTAAAACCTAGCTGGTTTTCCCTTTCCCACTCACCACCCCACATCCCGACTCTACCCCTCACCCCACCAACTCTTACAACAAGGATCCTTCCTCCCCAGAGGACAGCTTGATCTGCCGTATCAAGGGCCCTTGGAGGGCTGAACGTGGCTCGTGTGGCTCATGGGCGCCGAGTCCTAGTCGAGGGGGCACTGCAAAGGGTGTGCGGTGGGGATTGGAGAGGCAAGGGACCTCGGACTCCAGATTCCCCGCCATTTGCAGGGTCACCCGCCTTGGGAAGGGCGAGGACTCTGTCAATATGCCCATCCATTAGGGAAGAAGCTTCTCCGAAAGACCCTGCCCACATGGTCCCTGGGCGTCCTACCTTCGACGAGGTCGGCGCAGCTTGCTCCATTAGCCTCATCGTGCTCCCTTTTCAGGATCACGAGTTCCCACTCACTGGGAGGCGCTCATTGGGCTGAAAGGAACTCAAATGCATTGGGATCTCCTGGCTGCCCTCTCGAGCCTAATGCACGAAAGCTGCGTGTCAGTCGCAGTTGTGGCTTTGACTGATGAGCCAGCGCCAGGAGCGCTGATTAAAAGTGAGATAGTTATTCAAAAGTCTCTCCGCGTCCCCAGCCTTCCTCAGCATTGACTGTGAAGTGCAGATGGCAGGCATTGTTCTGTACCCAGATACCTTCCTCAGAAACCTTTTCCTGCGGGGAGAGGGGGACTTCAGAGGGCGGCGGGCCCTGCATTGAGAGCCCAGCTGTTGGCCGCCTCCTCGGACAGGCACCCCGGGTGCAAGCACCCCTAATTTGTCTCTGTCTTCCCCGCTGCACGGTCCCAAATTCCTGAATGGGATTCTGTGCTCGCCTCCTGTCATCAATCTCTCGCTGGCCGGGAGGAAACCCCAGCTGGCAACAATGCAGCGTGTGTATCTGCAGGCAGCAGACACCACACCTATTAGAAGTGCGTGCACCAAGTTCATTTTCCCATCGAGGACTCCTTGGGCTTTCTGAGACCGGACAGCTGGGCGAGCCAACAAAGGGGTCTGTGCCCTGCAGCTGGGCCCCGGGGTCAGTGCGCGGGGGATGGGGACTGTCTGCCCAAAGCCCGCTCCAGGGAGCACCGGCCTCCTTGGCATGCGTCTGTGGCTGAGAGGGGCTTGACATGGGAAAGAGCAGG
>NW_005366873.1:492929-504304 GCF_000412655.1 Myotis brandtii
GGGGCAGCTTTCACCCAATCAGGTGACCATGGGCCCCTACTTCTGTGTACTGGCCGCCATACACAGAATTTCCTGATTCCGAGGCCTGCAGGGGGCCCAAGGATTTGCCTTCCTAACGGCTTCCCAGGTGATGCCCAGGATGCTGGCCCGGGACTGCATTGTGGAAGCAGCTGGAATGCCGCACGCCTTCCCTGCGCACTGTGGGCCTCACACCTGCTCCCCCTCCACCTCCAACCCTCCTCCACTCTCACATGCCCTCCGACCAGCCCTGACTGACATTCCACCAGCTTCCCTGAGTCTCCACCTAGAGGAGCTGTCTGCTCCAGGTGCTCCTAGAGCCGCCCACGTCTCCCTGTCACACGATGCAGCGATGCCTGTACTTGTCACCTCGTCTTCCCGCTGGACCGGCAGGCCCCTGGGACAGGCTCTGTCTGGCTCGTTCACGGCACGGAGCGCTCACAGTCAGTCACTGCACAAATGACGTCTAATTCCTCAAAGTCCCAGTGGTCACAGCAGCTTCGCCTGAGCTTCCCATGAATTCTCTGAACTGAATGATGATGATGATGTGGGCAGTTAAGATGCCTGCAAATGAGACCAGTCTCCTGAGACTATCCCTTCCTTCTTTGGTGTTAGACTTGGGCAGAAGGTATATGGAATAAGGTATGGGGTTCAGGGCAAAAACCTCCGCGCTTTGCAATTTGTTCCCCGAACGCACACATCAGGAGGCCAGGGTGCATGGCGTGCTCTCAGCGGAGGTGTCTGTCATTTCTTACCCTTCAGGGCAGCTGCCAGGCCTAAAGACGAACGACCCAGGTTCCGCCTTGATGGATAACTGCCCCCAACAAATTGGCGCCTGATCTGCAGCGGTCTTCTTCAGGAAACATCACCAATGGTGACAGATGACAACAGTGAGCCGCCCTTCTGCTCCACAGACCCCAGCTCTGAAGACGCTTTCTGTGGCGGATGGGAAAGCGTCCACCAGACCAGACACACGGGGGAAAAACGCCCGGTCCACACAGTGAAAGTAAGAACACTGCGTTTGGAAGATGTGGCAGGCCTCAGAGATAGCTTTCAGTCATTTTTATAACTACCAGTGAGAGAGACGGGATAGGTACTATTGTTCCCATTTCCCCAGGGGTACACTGAGGCTGGAAGAGGTGAAATGTCAAGGTCATACAGGACACTGGGGCAGAGCCGGGGCCATGGCCTGTCGTCTGATATCCCATCGGTGCCCCTTATACCCACGAAGGGGGCAGTGGGGTGGGGAAAACACTGGCATTTATTTTCCTACAAAGCAGTAAAGGAAAGGCTGACTGGGAAGAACTGTTTGTGCACACACGCTTTATTCTTGGGGGTGATTTATGGGAGAAAAACATCATGGCAAAGCTCTTGGTTGGAGCTGGGGATTAAAAAGAAAGGTTTTTTGTCATCATCACAGGTCCCCTGCATACCACCCAGCAAGCCCAAGGTGGCAGGCAGGTGCTCTCTGCCACATGCCTTTGACATGGCAACACCTCACACCGAGGCTCTGTTCCTCGTGGAAGGGGCCTCGCTGACGTGGCACCTGTCTTCTCCAAGTGCAATGCTGCGTGCATGCTTTACCGGACAAAGCTGGGGTCCCTGTACCAGCCTCGGGCCAATGCGGCCGAAAAGCAATTCATTAGCTGCCACAGCACTGATTACACGTGAAGGGCCATGGGCCCCGACCACAGCGTAAAAGCAGGATGTGCCCTGCCATTGGCTGAGGCGCCCCTAAGCGTCCACAGCTCCCCTAATGACCAAGGCTGCCCGCTGTTTGTTTAGGAGCATTTGCAACATAAAAGCACTCGAAAATGCAGTCAGCGGGCCCACAAGCCAGGTCCCCTGGCGGCCGTTTGCTGGACACACACTCTGGATTTTTCTACCACGTCAAGGGGCGCGAGCAGGAAAGCAGAGCTGAAAGGTCAGAGAGGCGAAAGTTATTAGAGCCAGGGCTGGGGAGGCTCCAAGTTTGAACAGTAGCCTCCGATCAGATGGGGGGAAAGTCATGAATTTTTCATCAAGAAAACAGCTCAGCATGGAAGAGGAAACAATTACTCACAAAGCCCACATGGTTTAAATGCCTGACCTCTCCTCCCATTGGGGAGAGATTCCAAATGGCTAATGGCTTCAGGGTGATTAACTTGGGCTAGATTAACGCTGTGTTATAAATAGATCAAATCCGCACAGTTTAGAGGTTACAAAATTATTTGTTCCTGTAGGCCAGAGGGACTGGGTGGTTGAGTCTCAGCCCAGGAACCAAGAGGTCACTGGTACCGTTCCAGGTCCAGGCACATGTCCAGGTTTTGGCCTCCACAGTAGGGGGCGTACAAGAGGCAGCCGATCAATGTTTCTCTATCTCTCTATCCCTCTCCCTTCCTCTCTCTCAAAAATCAATAAAAACATATTCTTTAAAAACCCACAAAACTGTCCGTTCCCACCAGTGTATTTTCAGAAGCAGCAGAAATATCACAATGCGACTAGGGAAGAAGAAAACTCCTTTTATTTGATTCCACAAATGTCTCCCGAGCACCAATCACGTGTTGTGAGGAAGTACTTGCCCCAGGGAAGAAACAAGCTCCCAGGGTGTAGTTTTGGCCAAAAGACACTGACCGAACCTCTGGGAGGTGAGGGATCCTGACGGTCATCATCTGCATACTTGCCCCTGGGAAGAAAGAAGCTCCCAGGGTGTACAGTTTCGGCCGGAAGACACTGACCGAGCCTCTGGGAGGTGAGGGATCCTGACGGTCATCATCTGCACCAGTTGGTCTCCACCAAGGGACACACATAACAATACACAGCCACCCCTTGCAGCCCATCAAATCGGAGGTCCGCACCAGGCATGTGCGATGCAAAAACGTTCCCCGGCGATTCTGCCTGACAGCGGTCTGGTCTAATGCTGCCATGGTGCGATGTGCACACGGAGACCCAGCTGGGAGAAGGGGCACGACCAAGGTAAAGCACGGCAGCGCCATCGTTCCAACTCGCCCACCAACTCTCTCCTCCACCTTCTGACCACTCAGCAACACAAGGCAGACCATGACGCCCACAGAGCTGGGCCCTGGCGATAGACAGACGGGGATAATTTCCCAACGGGGCAGATCTGGGAAAGCTTCCTGGCAGAGGTGTGATCTGAGCTGGGCCTTGACCCCTGGGTAATAACAAGGTTGTTCTTACTAACTACACCTGTCCTTCCCGCCCCCAGGCCCTCTGACGTCCCTGCCAACACCTCTGCTGGTGGGCAGTCCTTCCCTTCCTGCTCTGATGAGAAAGGGCTGATCTTTTCATATAAAAACGTCTGGAAATCAGGACGAAAAAGAACCACCACTCAACTGGAAAGTGAACAAAATACATGACCACCCGTTCACACGAAAAGAAAACCAATGAGCTGTACGTCAATGACAAGATGCTCAGCCTCATACATGAGACACGGCTCCTCTGTGCACTTCATTTTCCCTGCATTTGTGTCGTAGCACCAGGGACTGGTCCCTGCCGAGGTGACCCCAGGACAGAATTGGGGGCCATGGACACTTCTGATGGCTGCCGTCCCCACGGCTGTTGCTATTGTTTAATTGCTCATGACATTGGAGTCCTTACACACGGAGCCTGGGAGAGCCTCACGCAGGCAGGGCTGTATCCCCTTTCTTCTTCCATTCACCCGAAATGCTCTCAATCACCCTGGAAACACTAGGTGATTAACCAGAGAGAACACAAGTCACCCCCAGGGTCGGGCTGTCGAAGCCAGAGCCACGGTGCAGGCGCTGGGCTCCTGAGAGCAGAAAGAATCTGGGGACAGAGTCCGCTTAAAAACAAAACAAAAAACAAGTCAAGAAAAAGCCCGAGTAGAGTAAAAACTGCATTTGTTAGGAGAGTTCCTGGGGAAAGGAAAGAGTCTTCACAGGAATAAACATGATTTTTTATTAAAACTCAAAACTTGCCAAGTGTGCGGAGCTCGCTGTCTGATTAGCGTCCCCGGGGAATTTGAAAATCTGGGGGAGAATAATGCACCGAGGAAAAAGTGCTGCGTCAGGGAAACCGGCGGAGAGGCAGCCAGGGCCCGGGAGGCCGGTCATTACCGATGCAGGAGACGGAAGGTGTCAGGGATCAGAATACCACGTGGAAGCTCCGGGGGAAAAACTCAGGCAGAGGGAGAGATGGTGAGGGACTCCTTTACTGAACGTGCCCCCACCCTCCTGCCACCCCTGGGAGCTCAGCTGTGCAAGGGCTGCTTTCCCCAGGGGGCAGGACCAGGGGAGAGTGGGCAGCACAGAGCCCACAGTAAGTCCTACTCATGTCCAGGAGCTCACTGTCCCCAAGAGCTCTCTCAGCTGGGACCAGACTATCGTTGCTGTCACTTAGCAATCCTCAGTGAGTCCCTGTTTTCTTGTCTGTTAAGATGCTTCATGGGAATTATTTGCTGGGCAGATGAAGAGCAAATGTGCAGGTCCCTGGCCCAACACCTGCATATTCCCAGAATTCAATGTTCATCCATCCATTCATCCATCCACCCATCCATCTACCCATCCATCCATCAATCTATCCATGCATCCATCCATTTATGCACACATGCATCCATCCACCCACCCATCTGTCAATCAATCCATGCATCCATACATCAATGCACACATGCATCCATCCACCCATCCATCTGTCAATCTACCTATGCATCCATCCATCCATGCACACATGCATCCATCCACCCATCCATCCATCAATCTATCCATGCATCCATCCATTTATGCACACATGCATCCATCCACCCATCCATCCATAAATCTATCCATGCATCCATCCATTTATGCACACATGCATCCATCCACCCATCCATCCATAAATCTATCCATGCATCCATCCATTTATGCACACATGCATCCATCCACCCATCCATCCATAAATCTATCCATGCATCCATCCATTTATGCACACATGCATCCATCCACCCATCCATCCATAAATCTATCCATGCATCCATCCATTTATGCACACATGCATCCATCCACCCATCCATCCATAAATCTATCCATGCATCCATCCATTTATGCACACATGCATCCATCCACCCATCCATCCATAAATCTATCCATGCATCCATCCATTTATGCACACATGCATCCATCCACCCATCCATCCATAAATCTATCCATGCATCCATCCATTTATGCACACATGCATCCATCCACCCATCCATCCATCAATCTATTCATGCATCCATCCATCTATGCATGCATGCATCCGTCCACCCACCCATCCATCCATCAATCTATCCATGCATCCATTCATTGTCCATAACTTAACCAGCTTTATGTTCCTCACAGAACCCTGGAGTGTATCTTACATACAGAGTTGTCAAATAAAAATTTTAATTAAATAGCCAATGGACAGGGTAGAAATGAAACAAACCTTGTACAAATCTCTCCCTCCCAAAACACACCCCAAAGTCTTAGGCCAGGGGTCCTCAAACTACGGCCCGCGGGCCACATGCAAATACAAATATTGTATTTGTTCCCGTTTTGTTTTTTTACTTCAAAATAAGATATGTGCAGTGTGCATAAGAATTTGTTCATAGTTTTTTTTAAACTATAGTCCGGCCCTCCAACGGTCTGAGGGACAGTGAACTGGCCCCCTGTTTAAAAAGTTTGAGGACCCCTGTCTTAGGCAATAGGTATAGTTGCTTCAAGCATTGCATTCTGCCCAATTCTTCTCCAACTGCAACCTGTCGTTGTGTGCCTGGGATAGCTGTCGGTGTGTGTAGTAGGAATACTAAATGCTATTTGACGAGTGCAGCCTGAGCTACGGAGTCCAAACCTTGTGAGTTGCCCTGACGTAGGCAATGTGATTTGTTACCTCACCCGGAAGTCTAGAGCCCAAATCCTCAGCCCATTCCACAGACCACCTACAAAGTCCTGAAAACGCTCAGGTCCCTTTGAGCTGAGTCATCTAACGGAACAGGTCTCAGGGTGGGGGTGGGGTCCTCCCTCTCTCCCTGCAGTACCTACTGAACTCCTTCTTAACAATTACACCCAGTAGCCGGTTTCCAACAAATAGAGGGTGAAATGGGTCATGTCACCAATGGATCAGAACTCTTTTGAGGAGCATCGCCAAATCTCAGTTTGCAAAACACTAAATACTTAACTTGGGGAGAAAGAGAGGGATACTGATTAGGTACCAATCATTTTTAAGAAAATTAATCTTGCACATAGTGACCAAAAACAGCCACCCTTATACATGGCGACGCAGACATTGAAAATTGTATTGTGCTGCTTGTTATTGTTTGACATAGTGTGGGCCCCTCCAAGGCTCCAGGGTCCCCCTGAAGCCCTAATCCCTGTCCCCCACCATCCTTCCTGAGACTTGGACCCCTCCCCTCCCCCACAGTGACCAGGCCTGAGCCCCACCCCACCCAGCTCTAGGGCATCAGCTGTTTGGGCTTCTGCAGGTCCAAGTGCTGAGAGCTGACTTCCAGGAGGGCCTTTTGAAAGCCCTTGAGCTCAGACGCACTCAAGCGCACTTCAGACTCAGGGCCTATAAATCCTCTCCCAGGGAGCATGTCAAAGCTGGCACAATTTGGGTGAGCGCGACGTTCACTCTCGCAGGCCTCCCTTCTCACCGGCAGCTGCCGAAAGCAGATCCCACTGCCTCTGAGAGGGCCTCCTGCAGGCTTTCTTTCAGGCTCCAAGTCCTCCCATGGCTGCTGCGATCCTTTGAAAGAACTGGAAGGCATCACCCTGCACCCCCCTGAGCTTACCCAAACCCTGGAAGAGCAGGAGGCTGCTCAGAGGGGGCAGGGAAGCAGCAACCAGGAGACGAAGGGCCAGGGTTAGTTTGGTGGAAATGGAAAATGGTCTGCCCACTCTGGGAAAGTGTGTGCCAGATGCATATGAAGTTAAACATACACTTACCACATGACTCAGGAACCCCACCTCTAGGTCGTTAGCCCCCCAAATAATAACGTATGTGTACACACAAACGTGATCACAAGTGATGATAGCAGCTGTAATCCATCACATTCACCCCAAACAGCCCAAATATTCTCAACAGGGAACGATAAACAAGCTGTGGTCCACCCACACGGTGGAGGGTGTGCAGCCACTCAAAGGAAGGGACTGTGATGCCCAACAGCATGAATGAATCCCAGAGGCCCTGGCTAAATGGCAGAGACAGACTCAGAATGCCACGGACTGGTATGATCCCACTTCTAGGCGGTTCTGGCAAAGGCAAAACGTGTTTGCTAAGAAAGAGGTGGGGAGGGCATCAGTGAATTTTTGGGGCGATGCAACTGTTCTATATCTTAATGGTGGTGACAGATGCTGGATTGTATGCTTTTGTCAACACTCAGAGAGTGTACAAAGGAGTGAATTTTAGCATGTAGGTTATGTCAGAAAAATGGAAATAGTTATGGGCAGGTATCCCTACTCTAAAGAAACATGAAGCAGGGTAAGGGGAGAGAGAGTGAGATGGGGGTACACTGTCTCCCATGGCCGCTGCGATCCTTTGAAAGAACTGGAAGGCATCGCCCTGCACCCCCCTGAGCTTACCCAAACCCTGGGAGAGCAGGGAGGCTGCTCAGAGGGGGCAGGGAAGCAGCAACCAGGAGACGAAGGGCCAGGGTTAGTTTGGTGGAAATGGAAAATGGTCTGCCCACTCTGGGAAAGTGTGTGCCAGATGCATATGAAGTTAAACATACACTTACCACATGACTCAGGAACCCCACCTCTAGGTCGTTAGCCCCCCAAATAATAACGTATGTGTACACACAAACGTGATCACAAGTGATGATAGCAGCTGTAATCCATCACATTCACCCCAAACAGCCCAAATATTCTCAACAGGGAACGATAAACAAGCTGTGGTCCACCCACACGGTGGAGGGTGTGCAGCCACTCAAAGGAAGGGACTGTGATGCCCAACAGCATGAATGAATCCCAGAGGCCCTGGCTAAATGGCAGAGACAGACTCAGAATGCCACGGACTGGTATGATCCCACTTCTAGGCGGTTCTGGCAAAGGCAAAACGTGTTTGCTAAGAAAGAGGTGGGGAGGGCATCAGTGAATTTTTGGGGCGATGCAACTGCCCTATACGGTAATGGTGGTGGCGGATGCAGGATTGTATGCTTTTGTCAACACTCAGAGATTGTACAAAGGAGTGAACTTTAGCATGTAGGTTATGTCAGAAAAATGGAAACAGTTATGGGCAGGTACCCCTACTCTAAAGAAACATGAAGCAGGGTAAGGGGAGAGAGAGTGAGATGGGGGTACACTGTAGACGGTGATCCGGGAAGCGTGGGAAGCGACATCTGAGCAGAGATCTAATGTGGGGAAACGGGGTGTGCCTCTCTCTACCCGGGGGGGGAAGGGGGGGACTGTTCGGGCCAAGGGACGCAGGGCAGAGGCCTAAGGCGATGCTGCTGAGGGTTTCAGGAGCAGTTGGCTGGAGAGTGAGAGGGGGCATCAGAGCTGCAGCCTTAAATCCCAGGAAGCACTTCAGAGTAGATGCTCAACAATCACGCGAGTGAGGGCGATGCTAGGAAGGGCACAGAGAAGGCAGGCTGCCTAGAGGGCCTATTACTCAGAGGTGCTCGAGGGTTGGGTGGAATAATTAGCTGCTCCTTTGCAAGGGGTCCCAAGTGAGATGGGGGTACACTGTAGACGGTGATCCGGGAAGCGTGGGAAGCGACATCTGAGCAGAGATCTAATGTGGGGAAACGGGGTGTGCCTCTCTCTACCGGGGGGGGAAAGGGGGGGACTGTTCGGGCCAAGGGACGCAGGGCAGAGGCCTAAGGCGATGCTGCTGAGGGTTTCAGGAGCAGTTGGCTGGAGAGTGAGAGGGGGCATCAGAGCTGCAGCCTTAAATCCCCTATACGGTAATGGTGGTGGCGGATGCAGGATTGTATGCTTTTGTCAACACTCAGAGATTGTACAAAGGAGTGAACTTTAGCATGTAGGTTATGTCAGAAAAATGGAAACAGTTATGGGCAGGTACCCCTACTCTAAAGAAACATGAAGCAGGGTAAGGGGAGAGAGCGTGATGGGGGTGCACTGTAGACGGTGATCCGGGAAGCGACATCTGAGCAGAGATCTAATGCGGGGAAACGGGGTGTGCCTCTCTCTATGGGGGGGACTGTTCGGGCCAAGGGACGCAGGGCAGAGGCCTAAGGCGATGCTGCTGAGGGTTTCAGGAGCAGTTGGCTGGAGAGTGAGAGGGGGCATCAGAGCTGCAGCCTTAAATCCCAGGAAGCACTTTAGAGTAGATGCTCAACAATCACGTGAGTGAGGGCGATGCTGGGAAGGGCACAGAGAAGGCAGGCTGTCTAGAGGGCCTATTACTCAGAGGTGCTCGAGGGTCGGGTGGAATAATTAGCTGCTCCTTTGCAAGGGGTCCCAGGGAGGAGCCAGAATCCTGGAAGCAGATTTGGATAAATGGTCCATTTGCAGGATCACCTCGAGGGCGCCTCTTCCAATAGCTGCATGGGGTGTGCTGTGAGCTCATTAGTCAATGCTCATGTCACTGGTCTTTAATAATTGAATATTTCCCCATCTTTTGTGCATATTATATATGTGTTTAAATCCACCGAATGCCATACTTCACTGCCCTGCGACAGCCCGTTCGTTCTATTAAGTCTGTTCTCAGCAGAAACCATGAGCAATCCTCCTACAACTTGCCGTCCGCCAACCCCACTGAGTTCCAACAGGTGACACGGGCGCAGTGGGTGAGGGCAGTGCCAAAGACAGTTTCTTTACCCATCCCCCAGCACCAGGGACCGTGCCACCCCGAATCCCGGGGAGGGGAGAGAGCGAGCCCACGCAGCGCTGTACATAGAAGCAACACCTGTTTGCTATTTTGCTCAAGCTGGGATAAGGGGGTTTCTTTCACGGAGGATAAAAGACTAAAAATCAATGATAGGGTTGACTGAAGGCTCCCGTTTCATCTTATCTCAAGAAAGGAAAACACACACAGGAATCAGTTATTCCGATCTTTTCTATTAGATTTAGTTCAAAGATGTCACTTGCGTCGGCAGTCAAGTGGTCTAGGCTATTTATTTGAAGGAAACTTGAAAATCCATTTGCTTATTGACTGAGTTAAGCAGGTGTAGGTAACCCTGTTTACTCAGAAGAAAAAGAGGTCTGTATTATGTGAAAGAGAAACTTCACATGAGCTAAAAAGAGTTCTGATAACATAACAAAGAAAGTTAGTTGTTGGGGTCGAATAACAAAAGTGCGGTCTTAATGCCTTAGTAATTTCAGAAAAACAAACACAGAAAATTATGTGAAAATGAGGGTCAGCAAAGAGGGGGGAATCTTTCTCATAAAACTCAGAAGAGGAGAGAAATGTGCCCTAGTGCCTGGAACTGGGGTGGAGATGGGGAAGCATGAGAGAGATTGTTCCGAATTTTTCATGTTGGACGCCTGTAGACACGAATTCTCCTGAGGAAACTGAAGAGGAATTGGAGACTCAACCACAAAGACGGAAGAGTGAACTGTTGGTCTGTGTGAAGGACGAAGTGGCTGGAGGAAATCCTGGGAGTCTTAGAAAGGGTCAGTGTTTTAGACAACCTTGTGTTTTCTGTTGTTGCTTTAAAAACTTTGGAAAAATGAGCTACACGTGGACAAAGTTGCAAGTCAGTTCCTTTGAGATGGAGCAAAGAAGCTTATAAACCAGCGGTTCTCAACCTGTGGGTCGCGACCCCTCTTATAAACCTGCGGTTCTCAACCTGTGGGTCGTGACCCCTTTGGGGGTCGAACGACCCTTTCACAGGGGTTGCCTAAGACCATTGGAAAACACATATATAATTACATATTGTTTTTGTGATGAATCACTATGCTTTAATTATGTTCAATTTGTAACAATGAAAATACATCCTGCATATCAGATATTTACATGACGATTCATAACAGTAGCAAAATTACAGTTATGAAGTAGCAACGAAAATAATTTTATGGTTGGGGGTCACCACAACATGAGGAACTGTATTAAAGGGTCGCGGCATTAGGAAGGTTGAGAACCACTGTTATAAACAAACCTTTGTAGCTTTTAATGGCACTCGTGCTCTCTTGAAGAAAACCATTTCAAAAACTACTCTCTAATCTTGCTTTCTCGTCTACCACTGGCCATCCAGAGTGTTCTGGGGGCCTCCCTGTTTGGCCTCAGATGGTTGCCAGTTGTTGTGGCCACCATGTCAGGGGGTGGGACTGTCGGGCGCGGCTACAGTGTTTTGGCCAGGTTCAAGCCTCGGACTAATGAAAGGACAGGGTCCTCTCATTGCCACGTGCAAGTCCCAGCTGGAGGGCAGGGCCCTCCCAGCACAATCATAGCCAACGGCTGTAGTTGTAAGCTTGAACCTATGGTCCGAACACGTGGCC
>NW_005366873.1:504822-528700 GCF_000412655.1 Myotis brandtii
TACCCCCTCCCCCCCCCCGCCCCCCCCCCCCCCCCGCTCAGGATCACCTTTGGCCGTAACATGGGACGTGCACAGGCCTTACAGCCCAGAGGGCCATCAGGACAGGCCTGAGTGATAAGCCACTGCTGGGCTACTGGCCACCAGCAAGACCCCAGATCCTCGTGAGAAGCCTTCAAAATGCATCCAGACCCCGACCACTCTTCACCACTCCAATTGCTTCCATCCTGGTCCAAATTGCACTTGTATTTCCCGGATTGTCCCCTAAGCCTTCTCATTGGTTTCTTTGTGTCCACCCTTGTCCCTTGTCATCTTGGAGCCTGTTCTTTACATGACAAACCAGAGTGGCTCCCTTAAAATGTAAGTCAGACCAAAGCTGATGGTGAATCCCTTACCTCTTCAAAGTGTCTACACAGGTTCCCCAGAGGACATGGATGACAAGGCTCAGAGACCATTATTCAGAAGGGCCTGCGAGAGCCCACTAGCACCAGCATGGATAAATACATTAGGGTCCATGCAGACAATGTAGCAAGGAGAATGAACCACCTACAGCCATTTGCACAGCACAGATGAGTCTCAAAACTATAGTGTTGAAAAGAAGCCATACACAAGAGAGGATATACCTCACCACACACTCAGATGAAGCGCAGAGATAGGCCAGCGAAGTGGATAGAGGTAGAAGGCAAGAAAGACATTACCCTTGGGTGAAGTCAAAGCAGCAAGAGGAAGAAGGCACAGGACAGCTCCGGAGATGCCACCATGTGGCTCTCCATCTAGTTCTGGTTTCAGAGACACCACCTTGAGAAGCTCCATCAAGCTGTACCCTGATGATGGGTGTATGTGTAACTATTTCAATCGAGTGTAAAACCTTCTCCAACCAACATTTTCACATAACTTTCCTGTGGCTGCTCATATCCAATGGGCATAGAATATTTGGTGCAAATTTTGAAAAAATTCACACCTGTGTATGTGAAACAATTACTTTCTAAATTAGAGTGGTTCGGGTTTGTAAAAGAAAATGGATACTAATAGTAGAGTTTATTCTCACTGTATATATTTGGTGTGCATGTGTGCGCATGCACACCTCATGCACCCTGTGGTCTTAGTCTAAAGAGGAATGAAGGCTGCACCTCTCTCCTCTATAGATTCCCCCTGTCCTCCGTGTATGCATCTAGCAGGGCCCCTCTCCCTGGCTGAGGATGGCTGAGGGCAGGAGCCTATTGGCTAAATATTCTGTTGAGCCTATGGAGGTCTAGGCCTTGGGCCACAGAATTGAATGTGACTGTATTTTTTTTTTTTTATTTCACCTGGTCCTTCTTTTTCTGGGGACCAGGAGCCAAGGTCTGCTTTTCCTAAAGATCTGTTTTATTTGGGGAGGTGCGCCAAGATGGTGTAAACAAAGGAATTTCCATGACAAAGTTCAAAACACAAAACTAAAACAGTAACCACCCAATCAACGTCAACTGTCAGCCTTCTCCACTGTGAAAGTTTGTGCCACAAGGCCCAGCAAGGACCCCAGGGAGCTGGCTCTTTCCAAACAAAGGAGTAGGACGGGGGATGAGACTGGAGAAGATGGCTCCCACCAGTGGTGGGATGAGTGACAAGAGAGGGCCCAGCGTTATTAGCACCATTTAGCCGTGATGGCGCTTAGGAGCAGACTTCAGGGCTGCGAGCTCATTTCTGAGAAAAAGCTGTGCTTGCAAGATTGTGACAGCTCCTTCCCCCTCCTTCCCAGCAGCGAAAACAATGATTCTTCACATTAGTCGGCCTCACTACAGACCCTCATCCATCTCCATCCAAATGGCCTGAGATGAACACTGTCCAAAGAGCGCCTTTAAAAGCCTCCCTCAGCACAAACGTGCCAACGCCAGGAGCTGCTCCTTCTCCCTGCTGGAGGTCAAGGCCCGTGTCTGCAGAATTACAGCCTCCCCCCACCCCCAGGCCTGAGCTGTGGCCTCTGCCCACTCGCCTGCTGGCCCTGCTTTGCATGAGACCTTCCTGTCCCCTCTCAGCCTTTTCCACATCCAATTCATATCCCTTCACGGCTGCTAATGACCACCCTTTATTCATTTCGGTGGCATGTTTGGTCTCCTCAGAGCTTCTGCTTTTGACCTTTCTCGGGCTTCAGCGTCTTGTCAAATGGTTTTGGTGGAGAAAAGTGCAATTTACCGGGCTCGCTATAGGATAAAATCTGGGAAGCATGTGTGAAGTTGGTTCTAATTGTGTTTCTTTCCCCCTTCCCCCCCCCTACCCTATGAGCTGCTGAATTCAAGTCAAGCACGTGTGTGTGTGTGTGTGTGTGTGTGTGTGTGTGTGATCTCAGACTCCCCTTCCCTTCCTCCCTCCCTTCATCCTCATGCTCTTTCTGCTGCTGGGGGAAGAGGATGATGGTGACAGAGGGAAGACCTGCAACTATGATGGGCAGGTAGTTGTGTCTCTAGGCTTCCTAGGATCCAATGTATTATCATAACCCACACAGGATCTCATTTTGATGATATTTGAATGTCTTGTAAAAACTTAATCTAAAATTGCATCTGTCAAGTAAATAAAAATAATGAAAAGGTAACATTGTTGAATTTAAACCAACAATGACAGGGATGGTAAGATGGATTAGCTTCCTGTGGCTGCTGTAAGACATTACCCTGAAATGAGTGGCCTAAAAGAACAGAACTTTTTTTTTTCTTTTTTTTCTCAGCTTGGGAGGCTAAACGTTCAAAATAAGTCTTACAGGGTGAAATCAAGTCTTTGGCAGGGCTGGTTCCTTCTTCCGGTTTCTGGTGGCAAATGGCATCGCTTAGCTTGTAGCCCCACCCCTCAATCTTTGCTTCTGCTGTCACCTTGCCGTCTCTCTCTCGTTCTGAAGTCAAACCTCCCTCTGCTTTATTCCCGTAAGGACATCTGTGATTACTTCTAGGCCCCATATCTGCAAAGTTTCTTTTGCTACCTATGTCCAGGTGTCCGGGATTAGGACATGGGTTTCTTGGGGGTGGGGAGGGGGTCATTATGTAGCCTGCCACAGTGGGAAACATTTTCAGCCTAGATCCTGCTCAGGAAATGATCTTTCCTGCCACAGGGAGTGGATAGCACATGTGCCTTTGCCTCCGCACTCAGGGAGAATCCGGACATGATCCGAGGGCCAGCAGACGAGGGAGAGAGCCTCAGGGCCATTCAGTGAACCTGAACCATTCCCTGGGGGAAGCATACAACAGGATCAGCCAGCATTTTTTCTTCTTTTTTTTGCAGAGCATTTTGAAGGAAAAGTAATAGTCACCAAAACAAGTGATAATCCCAATATAGGTACAGAAGAGCTAGAAGATTTTGGTAGACATGATGGTTGCCTACCCCAAAGCCATGCCCTACTTTCTTGCTAGCATAATCCTGATTTTTCCCAAACTGCAACACGTCCTGCCCCGGGGGAAGAATCCTTAAAGCTGGAGTGTCTCACAACTTCATGTCCACCTGAACACCAGGGAGCCCTTGCTAAATGCAAGTTCAGGTTCAGTAGGTCTGGGCTGCAAGTCTAACAAAGTCCCTGGTGATGCAGATGCTCTCTTCCTTGGTTCACACCTAAGCCAATCATGGTAATCACTTGCCCTATACCAGCGCTTGGTCCAGGGTAAGCCTGTGACTCAGTCTTAGCCAATGAAAGCTAAGAGAACAAGTGATGAAAGGCGGGGTTGGCCTCTGAAGATTTTCCTTCCTGATGAAAGACAAGATAATTCTAAACGAGAGAGCAACATGGCCACCTTCTCTCCCTTCCTGCTTTGTACCATGTCGTGGGAGGAGGTGAGGCCCTGAGCTGGGGCGGCATCTTGTGACCAAGATGGACACAGTGAGGATAAAGCCCACCCACTGAGGATGGGGAGGAGGGAAACACCTTTGTGCCTCAAAACCCAGGACTCTCACCGCCAGGTTTTCTTGTTAAGTGAAATATAAATTCCGTGTGGTTTAATCCACCGTGAGGCTGTCTATTATTTATAGCTCAATACCCTGGGGTTCTAGGAGAGAATTTTAATGCTTCTCATAACAATTTGCAATGTGATTTGACTTGATGCAAACCTAGAGCACCCGGGCTAATGTCATGCTTTGTTCTTCCAGAGCTTAGAATCCGGGGAAGAGCTGGGGAAGCAACGGAGCAAGACAGAATCCAACAGAGATCTGTTTGTCTGGCGGAAAACAGACAGGATCCTCGGGAAGACCCAACAAAATAGGAACAAGGCACAGAGAATGGGAGTCCAGACACACCCTTCAGAAGGCGACTAAGGACCCACCAGTTCTCCATAGCGAGGGGCACCTTTAAATGACTATCTGAACCCCACTCATGGCACCTTGTCGTTGAGTTACTATATGGTAAGAGGGTCTCAAGAATCCTTTAATCATCTTCATTAAGTCACAAACTCAGAATCCCTTCCAGTATAATGATACCTGAATTGGTGAAATCCTACCTGAAATAATTAGGATTCTGATACTGGCACTGAACTGCTAAACCATTTAAGTCTCATTTCCTCTCTTACCTAACAGATCGGAAAGCCCTCCTAGTAGATATTTCGCACATGTCCTTTCTGGCATGCTTATTTCAGTCTGGGCACACACACCTCCTGCCCACAGTCCAGATCACACGGATGCTCCCTCCGCTCCCTGCATCACCTCAGTCAGCCACAGGATTAATTAATCCTGACTGGAACTTAAGCTACTTGAAAGAAAATCCCAGGCAAATAGACACAAATACCTATTTTTCTTGCTGAATTGTTTGTTTGAATTCCTTCATTGATCTTAGACTTAATTAGGCAATATCTTAGAAGTACACAAGCAGTTGCGATTTTATTTCAAAGCATATCCGAAAGACTGAGATTTCAAAGTCCCAAGTGGCTTCAGGTGAATCTTCTGGAGGCAAAGGGGGGAGGGAGGGAGAAAGGGAGGGAGGAAGGGAGGAGAGAGAAAGAGAGAGAGAGAGAGAGAGAGAGAGAGAGAGAGAAAAGAGAAGAGAAGAGAAGAGAAGAGAAGAAAAGAAAAGAAAAGAAAAGAAAAGAAAAGAACACTCTTTTAGTCAGTTGCTATAGAATTCAAAATACATCAGACCATTGAAAGAGACAACCTTGGGACAATTCGGATTCTAGATGCTATACTGACTATCCTTTTAAGAACTAAATCTTTTTTTAAAAAATATTTTTATTGATTTCAGAGAGGAAGGGAGAGGGAGAGCAGGATAGAAGCATTAAGGAGAGAGAATCATTGATCAGCTGCCTCCTGCACGCCCCCTACTGGGGATCGAGCCCTGACTGGGAATCTAACCGTGACCTTCCGGTTCATAGGTCAACGCTCAACCAATTGAGCCACACCAGCCAGACAAGAACTAAATCTTCAGGAAGGCACCACCTTCTCGGGGATGTGATGAAAGTGTGCCCGCAGCACTGGTTAGCTACATCCCGTTCAATCTAGAAGGTTTCTCATTTGTCTGACATCTCCCCTCCTGTTTCTGAGTCAGCACACTCACCCTGAGAGGGGCTTGCATCTCAGAGCTGTCACTCTTATCAAACACAATGCCCTCAGGGTTCATGCTCATTATTAAAGGGGGAAAAAACTTGCTAGAGCATTAGCCAGGCCCAGGGCTGCACTGTTAAATTAATGTTAGAGATGTATCTAGGTCATACATCTGCATGTTGCATATAAACACACTAGCTGGTTACCAAGTGTTCGCATGCCTCTAACTCAGTGGTTCTCAACCTTGGCGGCACATTAGAATCACCTGGGAATCTTTTTAAAATCCTGATTTCTGGGCCTCATCCTCCGGAAATTCTGTTTCTTTGTTACGGATTTTAAAAAGATTCCCAGGTGATTCTAATGTGCAGCCAAGGTTGAGAACCACTGCTCTAACTGGTTAGGAGATGGAGAGTTACCATTTATTTTGGCCCCAGATGGAAAATAATGACTTGTCTTCAACATAATCATGAAATCATTGTGCGGTTTCTTCTGAAAGTCGGCCGTCTCAAACATATATCCAGTAATCTTTCTTAGGAGACTAAGGGACGTTAACATTCCTGTCTGTTAACTAGCAGCTCTGTATTATAGAGTCTTTTGATGCCCCCAAATTTATGAATTATCTACATCTCATTATATCTTCTGAGTCAAAAGAATGTATTTCCTAAATTCCCTTTCCAGGCAAGAAGGTTGTTGGACACACAGCTGAAACGGTGAAGTCACAATACACTCTCCTGTGGGTAGAAATTAAGCTTCACTGAAAACATAAAATAAGCATTTAGTATCTTGGTGAGGGTGAAGGAAGACTATCTGATGTACGATTCAAAGGATCCCTGTTAGGAAAGATAAAGAAGATGCGTGCGGAGGCTGCAAACCCGTTTCTGTCAGTGCTCTGTCATGCCAGTCGAAAGCAGAGAGTCCAAAATCACAGAAGGAAAACTTTCACCTTGTCAGTGCCACCTTGTCAATGAAGATCTGTGCGCCATTATAAGAGCACGTATTTCTTGTGAAGCTGGGCTAACCCACTGGGCTCCACAACGGCCTTCTCAGAGCCGATTTCATAACATTCTACGGCACCGCAACCCAGGGACACACGACCCCACTGCCAGCCAGTGAGAGTTCAGAGCCGGTCTGTCCTGAGATGGTCCTTCACTAGACAGAGGAGGAAACGGAGAAAAACAAGTCCCCTAACTAGTCCTGTGAACACACTTTAATTCAAAAGGGCTGTGTCTCCATTCCTGTTGTTGTGGGATCTGTGTAAAGAAAAGACGTCAAGCGTAGACAGCATGTTTGACAGCCGAATCAGAGTTCTCTGAAATAAGCTGAGTGCCTCTTCCAGCCACTTGTAGTGTGATTTGACCCGATGCAAACCTACAGCACCCACGACAACCCGTGCTTTCTTCTCTGTGAGTTTAGAATCGGTAAGCAATGGTGCAAGACGGAACCCAGCAGAGAGCGGATTGCTCGGTCAGGGTGCAGGGAGAGCAGGGGAGGGTGGTGTGCTGGACTTGATCCAAATGAAGTAGTGACATGGAACAGCGAGTCACCGCAAGGGCCCTGGCCGCTGACGACTTCTGCCCGGAGCTTTCACCATCATCCCAACTCCAGCCTCAGGATTTGTAAATCCCAGCAAAGTGAGGTACTGACAAGATGATCACATCAAGATGTGACGCGTAATTGCAAAGTCACTTTTGATTAGATCACCAGCACTTTTATGACCCAGCCATATGACATGATTAGGTCAGAAGCCAGCCCCCGGACTCCCATAATGACTGTGTGATTAAGGAGGCCGACTCCTGGGCGCCGGGGGTCAAGGGCATCTGAAGGTCTGAGATTGTCCGGAGCTGGGCAGCGGTGGAGCTCCTTTTCTTTGCGTGGGAGAACCATGATCATCCCAAAAGATTAGACTGCTCATTAGAAAAGGAAACATGTTCCTTCTATTAAAAATATTTCTGGCATTAGGAAGTACGGTAAGGGAATGATGGTGGAGTTTCTGACATCATTTTTTCCTGCCGTTGTGAAGGTTGTGTGTTAATCTCCAGCAGGTTGGGAGGGGGGTGGAAGGAGAGGGTTGCATACTGTGGCTGACTCTTTCCCATAACTGCCTCGTGGGCTTAGGTGGCTGAATGCTCGAAGCCCTACTTTTCTTATCTGTAAACTAGGGCTTCCAATATTCCCCTCCTATTGGCTGTAGGAAGATTAAATCACATGCATACTGCCTAGAGCACAGGTGCCATTAACTACCTGGACTTTCAGAAGACATGTTTCAAAACAGGGTCATCTTTAAGCACTTGATTCCTTGGCTACCAGTTAATTTTAAGGACAAATGTAAATGCAACTGAATAACCATTCATACCTACGCAGGAGAACCGATCCCCTCCCCCATCCCTAAACTGCCTTATGATATTGGAGTCAGAAAAAACTCCCAATTGACAGAATCAAAGCAGTAATACTTGAACTCATCACACTACGCGCAATAATTACGCAGCTGAGAGGCACCCTGGCCGATTCATAGCCCACTAATGCAGTTACGCCACCCGTCAGGGGAAGCTGGGGGCCAAGGTCAGCCCTTGCAGTGTGTGGGCACTTGCCCCAGACAGAGGCTAGAGGAGAGGGCTCCCCTCTGAGGTTCTGTTTAGGCAGTTTTGGCACCACCATGAAGCATAGTTCTAAGGAAAAAGAACTGGGCTCTTGAGTAGAGTTCCCCACGCTTGTTTGTTGAATTAATTGGAGTCTTACTGAAAACACAGATGTCAGACAGAGCACCCAGATCACGCTTATTCTGAGCAGGGCTAGGAAACGTCATCCTGGTCTAGTTTTTTTTTTTTTTTTAAATCCTCACCCAAGGATATTTTTTCCATTGATCTTTAGAAAGAGAATGGGAGGGAAGGAGGAAGGGGAGAGAGAGGAAAAGAGGAGGAAGAGGAAGAGGAGGAGGAGGAGGAGGAGGAGGAGGAGAAGGAGGAGAGAGAGAGAGAGAGAGAGAGAGATCTATGTGAGAGAGACACATTGACTGGTTGCCTCCCACACGAACCCTTCTGGGGCTGGGGATGGATCCTGCAACTAAGGTAGGTGCCCGTGACCCGGAATCGAATCCACAACCCTTCTATCCCTGGACCAACGCTTTAACTACTGAGCAAATGGCCAGGTCATGTTCCAGTTTTTCACACGCCAGTTTGGCTTGGCCGTTGCCCATTAGCACAGGTATGCCACATCATCATTTCCATTCAAACATGTTTTCAAATGTCCCTAATTCCTGCAAAGCCCTCTGCAGCGGTTCTCAACCTGTGGGTCGCGACACCTTTGGGGGTCGAACGACCCTTTCACAGGGGTCGCCTAAGACCATCGGAAAACACATATATAATTACATATTGCTTTTGTGATTAATCACTATGCTTTAATTATGTTCAATTTGTAACAATGAAAATACATCCTGCATATCAGATATTTACATTACGATTCATAACAGTAACTTCAAAATTACAGTTATGAAGTAGCAACGAAAATAATTTTATGGTTGGGGGTCACCACAACATGAGGAACTGTATTAAAGGGTCGCGGCATTAGGAAGGTTGAGAACCACTGCTCTAGGGGATCTCAATGAATAAAAATATAGGCACATCTGTCATCCCCCTGCCCAAGTCCACCACTCAGTCCCCGCCCAACTGGGCCATCGACTCACCCAAAGGCCACTGCGGAGACACACAGGCTCGCCTACCGTCCGGCCGAGTGAACCTGTGACCAATAAATACACTGGAACACACGCAGGACGCAGAGCCATTGCCCAGTGCTACGTTCGAGCCGTGGCTCGCCTCGTTCTGATTGATTTATTCCTAACAGGGGTTCTGGAAGCCGGGTCGCCAGCCCAGCCCAGCCCAGCATCCTCTGAGCACGTGTTGGGAATGAAAGCCTCAGGCCCTATTCTGGATTCGCCCAATCAGGAGCCCCAGGAGCGGCCCGGGAGTTGGTTTAACAAGCTCTCCAGGTGGCTGTGATCTGCTCTCAAGCTCCAGAGCCACTGGATGAAAAACAAAGCTTGTTTTCCCACTTTCAGTGAGCCCATACGTGTTGATCTCTCGGGCGTTGCAATGTTTCTGTATCAGTGAGAGGGAGGAAAAAAAACCCAACCCACCTCATTGTCACACGATGGACACTCCTGCAAAATAGTCTTGACGTGAAGTCATCAGAACGAGAGGATCGGAACCTGGTCATGGGAAAAGAAAGGCAGCATTGTAATTTAACTACTTGGTGTATTAATCTCCATCAGGCGTCATCAACCTGGTTAACTCATTTTTTTTTTACACAAATTAGGGCCTAATCACATTGTAACGGCTCTTCAAGGTACCACTGCTATATAGCCTGTTGTTTCCACGTACATAATGCAACTTGGACTTAGCAGCTCAAATTAGGAACAGCCAGCCCCTCAGGACAGTCGCCCAAGAGGTGAACAGAATGTTTTACACCTCATGCTCCTTTATAACGAACCCTCCATTCTTCATTTGCTACATAGACGTAAATATACTCTTACACATACACGTTCTACCTTTACAAGTGTCTATGTAAATAAGGGTATTAGATGTCTGCATAAATACATGAGAGAGAGAGAGAGAGAGAGAGAGAGAGAGAGAAATGAAGATTGTAGCTAAGTAGGCTTTCAGTGGAGTTCATTATATAGTCACACAAATATAGAAAGGAAAATCATATTGTAGGATACAATGTACTCTAATAATTCTCACATTGGTTTATAAAACCCCATAGAACATTCTTAAATGAGCAGGAATTGGAAGTGCCTGACGGATGCGTCCCTCAGAGCATTTAAATCTCTTCCACTTGATTAAAAATTCCTAGTTCCTCTTCACTGAATTGTTTGGAGTTTTTGAGCAGCCTCTGCCCTGATTAAAACAAATTAGCATCAAAGATCCCCTGTTGAATGAGAAATCATTAATTGAGAAACATGCAATGCTCCTTAATTACCTTTCGAACAGCGAGAGAACAAACAAGCTGAGGTTCCAGAGGGGCCGCCTGCCCTGCACTGTGGACTCGTTGCGTGTAGCTGCTGGAACAGAACTCGAGCTGCAAACACTATGAGGGACCATCAATGCAAGCTTCAGTAAACACACCGTAGATGGCTTATCGAAAAGAAAAAGCGCTCCATGGTGTTTAACGGGGAGAGAGAGAAAGGTTTTAGTTTATGATTTTGTTGAGAGCTTTAGAAATGTCTTACCTATGCCAATATTGATCAAGCTGTTCTTTCTAACGCCAATTTTAGTGTTTTGTGTAAAATACTTCACTTAGGTAATAACCTGATAAAATTTCAGATGCCTAGGTACAGATGAGTAACTTTATCATTTACCAGTGGGACAGAAACCACCAAAGCGTTACACTTCACAAATCCAGCCGCAAATGGAAATTCAAATCATGATATGGCACCTTCGTCATTCATTTATATACCAAGACAATAGTTACGAGAGCTTCTGCAGGTCAGTGAGATATGATGCATCCCTCTGCCTGTGAAATCTAGAAAACACCGAATACGGGAATATCTTTAGGAAATCAAATTGTGAGAGGTGTCATGACAATCCAAAGCATATTACCAAGGGCAGATACACAGCGCTACACAGACAGCCTTCTGATAGCACCAGTCGTAGGAGCTGGTACTTCTCACGAGCATCCTGAAAGGAAAGAAGCAGCGTTCTCATTGTTTTCTACACAAGGTAAATAAAACATGGTGAAGCTCAGTCTCTCATTGGAGGATAGAATCTGGGTTTATTCTAGTTTTCCCAGGTCTCCACTTTAACCACTAGACCATGTGTTCTTTTCTTTAAAAATTGATTTTAGAGAGATGAAGGGAGAAAGAGAGAGCAAGGAGAGAAACATTGATTTGTTGTTCCACTTACTTATGCATTTGTTGGTTTATTCTTGCCTGTGCCCTGACTGGTGTATCATGACGACACTCTAACCAACTGAGCTACCTGGCCAGGGCGAGGTCATGTGTTCTTAACAGTCTTTTAAAAAATTTCAGAATTGATTCAACTATCTCTCTGTCCTTGCATAGTTTTGGTTCACTGTCTAGTTTACAGACTGGTTCATATAACATAAAGCCCCAAACATCCCAAATGCTACCATTTCAGATTGATATTAATGTGGTTGAGACCTAACTTTGGAAAACTGTATTTAATTTTAGTGACATGAGTAACTTGTTTTACAGTAGAATAAACTCTATACCAACAGTCCTAGTAGACTTCAAACTCAAAAAAAAAATCCTCACCTGAAGATATATTTATTGATTTTAGAGAGAAAGGAAGGAAAAGAGAGATCGAGAGAGAGAAACATTGATCAGTTGCCTCAACTGGGGATCGAACCTGCAACCTAGGTGTGCCCTGACCAGGAATTGAATCTGCAACCTTTTTGGTGTATGAGATGATGCTCCAACTAACAGAACCACCTGGCCAGACTAGACTTCAAACTTTGTAGACGTTATTAATCATTATCTTATATTCCACTATGACAGTAAACCTGACATTGCCATAATCTTTATAAATATTGTAAATAATCCCTTAGAGACTACATTGTGGGGGCAATTATCAAGACTACATGAAGAATATCTACACAGAGTAATCTGCACCAAAGAAAGGAGAAAGGCTATCATTAATGCAGTATGGAAGGATAGAAGCATGGGTATAATATTTTGAAACACAATAATTTTTTTTTTCCCAGAGGCATGTGCTTTCTTTGGAAATTATTTCACCTTAGGACAAAATAATTCTCAATTCATGGATGCACAAAACCTAAGTGGTTCATACCTACTATCAAAAGAAGAATTACTGAGAAAAAGTCTGCCACATAACCATCTTCTGGATACTGAGTAGAAGGAATGTCATGTCACGAAAGCACTTGTGTTTTGTATAACAACACAAACAGGACACCCTTCCACGTCCTTACAGCTTCTCGTTTGTGAAGCTCATCACAGGCCCTGCCTCCTGAGACAAAGAAGGTTCCTCTGTGGTAGTTTCCCTTCCAGGTTGGCCGACTCTTTTATTAGCCAACACCGATTGCGTGTTTGCATTGGAAGGTCCACTTGGAGCCGTCACTTCAGAAATCAGCAAGGAGTGGGTGTTGGGTACTCAGCCTTTTTCCTCTTCCAACTAGTTCATCCCACATAAATGTCCACAAGACCATATTCCTTTATCCTCACAGGGTAACGAGCTTCGAATGAGCCCAGAGTTCTGCCTCCCAGCAGGGAATCGTCTTGGTAAGTAGCATGTTCTGTTTGCCATTATCTATTTGTGCTGCAAGGTGATTCATTTTGGGTGGAAATCAAATTGTTTTAAGCTGACCTAGTGTTTTTATTGGTGACTTTCCAGCCGGCCTGCCTTTTAAGTGCCATCGTATTTCAGACACGCTGACCTAAGGAAAAGATCCCTGCTGCCAACGTGCGTTGTCACCAGGGAACGGGGATGCGCAAGACCTGTGTTATGTTATGTATTTATTTTTAAAGCGCTGAAGCAGAGATGAGAGTGCTGGCCCGCTGCAGGGATGAAATGAGCTGACCAGTCTGTGAAGGGCCAGGGGAGCTGCGTGATGACATCCAACACAGTCTGTTCGTATTTGCTGCAAAATGACCATTGGAAGTTGAGGAAGATAACATTTGAAATGTGTAACAGACATTGTAGAAATCCCGAAAAGCACATCTCAGGCAGCACATGTCACCGGGGACTATTGCAACTGAATTCTTTGGGAACTTTGGCACATGTATGCACATTAGTGTTACCAACACATTTCAAGGGGAAATCAGAGCTTGTGCTTCCTTGAATTGAACCTTGAACCTTTTCAAAGTAAAAGGAGAAAACATTCCACTCTGATATGTTTCCCATTTCAACAAGAGAAACTCGTCACAACACATCGGTGAGAGAGGTGATCATTTTTACCCCCGGTTACTTAATGGTTTCGACAACCGGCCCAAGACATTAGAAAACGTTGGCATTTGAGTTCCCATTGAAACTCCAGTGTGTCCCCAGATAGGACTTATTTTAAGATAACTTGTACTTCACTTGAAAGCACAAAATGTAAGCTATCTTTTGGTAAAGGGGCTATAGAAGCACAAAGAACTGTTACAAGAATTTGCTCACTAATGCTGTTTTCCTAAGTCCGTGGTCGGCAAACGGTGGCTCGTGAGCCACATGCGGCTCTTTGGCCTCTTGAGCGTGGCTCTTCCACAAAATACCACATGCGGGCGCGCACTTTCAGTGCGATTGAAACTTCGTGGCCCATGCGCAGAAGTCGGTATTTTGTGGAAGAGCCAGTATTTTGTGGAAGAGTCACACTCAAGGGGCCAAAGAGCCGCATGTGGCTCGCGAGCCGCCATTTGCCGACCACTGTCCTAGGTGGATTGCTGGCGCAGTAGCTCTTACCTGGCCATGAACACAGCTGGTTTAAAGCTGATGCTTAAATAGCTATCTTGCCTGTGTGAAAATTTCACTTCTGCCAAGTATGAACCTTGTTGTCAAACCTTCGGATGGCGAGTAGAATACAGCGTCTCTGCAGTGGTCTGAGGGCTTGGTTTCTTGTTCCATTCGGACTGCTCCACAACCAATCCTTGCACGGGGCAGGGTTATTTCAACAAAGGATGAGACCCCTGGTGGCAGACTTGGTCAGAATTGGGGGTGGGGTGCAATGTACCAAAGCTCAACCAAAATGATAAAGTCCTCTCATATTTGGAATGCAAAATAATAATACTTGCTGTGTTCATGAGTAGGGCAGGAGAAAGGACTGGTAAAGCTCAACCAAACCTTGGCTGCTCTGGCCTCTGCCAGGTACCAAGTAGGAAACCCCATGAGACTTTGGAGAGGGAGTTGTATGTTCATCAGAAAAAGCTGTGGGTCAGAGCTGAAAGCATGCCTGCCCCTCACTTCGGCCACTCCCAAGTGACTTCTATGAAAAAAACCTCTGCAGGGCAGAGAAAAATCAGTTTTGGGCTAAAATCTTCAAATCTCCCACTAGCCACTGATCCAACATCAAAAAGCTGAAGAGGTCCAGTCGGCATGGCTCAGTGGTGGAGCATTGACCCATGCACCAGGAGGTCACAGTTCGATTCCCGGTCAGGGCACATGCCTGGGTTGTGGACTCGATCCCCAGTAGGGGGCGTGCAGGAGGCAGCCGATCAATGATTCTCATCATTGATGTTTCTATTTCTCTTTCCCTCTCCCTTCTTCTCTCTTAAGTAAAAATATATGTTAAATTTAAAAAAGCTGAAGAGGAATGTGTATATGGCTCAGGTGGTCAGAGAAACTGCTATTTTTTTGTTTTTGTTTGTTCGTTTTTCATTTTTAAGTATCTTTTATTGTTGATGGTTTTACAGATATCTTGTAAGCCAAAGGGGCTCTGAGATTCAACTCTAAGCTCTCTCTCCTTCAGGCACATGCTCACCTGGGCCCCTCCCAAAGCTGCTTTTTCTTTCCTGAGGCTTCTGGAAGATGCCAGCCACGTTGGGCATTTCTCGGGGCTGAGTGAGCCTCTTGGTCCCGGCTTCTTCCCCGGCCTGACCTCTGGGAGGTGAGATGGAGGGCGGCCTGGGAGGAGGTCCCCATTCCATCTTCTAGTCTAAGCACGGGCAGGGCCAGCCTCAGATTTGGGCCCAGGGTTAGGAGGCAGAGAGCCCGTCTGAGGCTCTGAGGCCAATCAGGGTCCCTGCACTAGGGCCTTCGGGGCAGAAAGAAGAGAAGGGCTGGGTTCCCCTGGGCCGCTCCTGCTCAGTGACTCCAGACAAGACCCGGCAGAGCAGTGGCTCTGACAGAAGGCCGGGGTGCAGGTGGCAACATGGGTCTCACTCCAAAGCATGCAGAGAACAAGCAGACTGTTCTAGAACATTCCTCAGCTCTGCCACAGCTGCACCAGCCCCAGAAAGGGGACTTTTATGGTAAGAACACATTATGCAAACACAAAACACAAGGTTGGAGCAGAGACCTGCAGTGGTAGCTGGTGTCTGCCCCTCAGGCTTTGAGAATTTCTTCCATCCCAGGACCATCCGAGTGTTGGGCACGCTGTGCCAAGAGTCATGTAGAGAAAGCCAACGGAAATCAGGTGGGGAGGGAAAGAGAGAAAATGTATTTTCAACAACACAAATTGTACAACCAAGTGTTAGCAGGGGGCGAGGAGGGAGGGCTTTCTCAGGTGCTGAGTGCTTTTTCCTGTATGATCTGGGAAAGGTAAACAAACAAAAAAAAATAACAAAACTGCATTTGGCAGCGGGTTGGGAGATACACTGTTTTTATTCCAGTCATTAAACTCCTGATCAAGAGCACACGGTATCATTAAATGTTCGCTTTTTAAAGCAGGTTTGAACTTTTACACAGTCTGTTATAACACTGGCATGCACTCCTGTATACATGTACACTGATAGGGTTCTAATTCTTAATTTAAAAAAAATTGAGAAAACTGAAATGTTAAATGTACACTCTAATGAAGACACTGCTGTAACACCAACCAGATGGCTTATACTCCTTGGGAAAATATTGAAAGCCTTTTGAATGAGAGTGGTAACTTCATGACTCAAAGAAATTCTCCTGTTGAGAAAAGCAGCCGTTTGGCCCAGGGCAGCGTTTCCCTAGTTTGACGAATCGTCAGAATCACCGAGGTGCTTATTAAGCATATTCATCTCCAGGGTCCAAGCCAGTCCTCCAGGATCTTAATCTCTAGAGAAAACTTAAGCACCTGCACCCACCCAGGCGGTTCTAACGATCAAATTCCACACCCACCCTAGTACAATGTAAGTTCATCTTTTAAAAAAGTGTATGTGGGTAGAATTGGTTCATTTGACAAGTTTTAATTTTTAAAACATTTCATATAACATACTTTTCAAATCAGTTTTATATTCAATGGGAAAAAAAAGAGAATATGACAACCAAATGTAAGCATTGATCTGGTTTTGCCTAATTTGAAAGTGAAAGTGCCAATTGATGGTCCTGTCTAACTGTCATCAGGGGTAATTTAAAAAATACTTTATTAAAACAGTATATATTTAGAAAGAGTCAAATCCTCTATTGACCCAAATATTAAAGTAGTTGTTGAGAGATCTCTATACCTTAGAAATACTATAAGAACTTAAGATTTTCATGACAACTTCATTTGCAAAAACCTCCCTGGCTTTTCTCTATGGAGAAAAGTGGGTTAAAAAAAATCAAGAGATGGATTCAAAAACAATGGGTAGAACAAGAGTGGGCTGGTGGCCCCGAGATTGTTAAGGGCAGCTGCCCTGCATCGCTGTGGGGGCTTTATGTCTACTTCCTCCCAGGCTTATCACCGTTCTGCCGAGTGGGCACTGCTCGCTCCCTTCACAGGTGAAGAGTCTGAGGCTTCCCAGGGTAAAACTTGTCCAGCACCTCACAGCTCAAAGCGGGTCCCACATCCGTTCCCAGGCCCATCCCCCAGCCTGCACTCTAAGTGACCTGCAGTGACAACAGCCATCGTCTCAGTCTTCCTGGAACCAAAGAAAATGCGATGTTGGGAAGTATAGTAAATATTGATTACTCATCGAAATACGTCCTGTTTCAAGTTTTCCTCGTGAACATAGTACAATAGTATATGGCATACATTTTCCTTCTTTGTGTATCCCTAGAATAAGTTTTCATTTACAAGCAATTACAAAAATCCCAATCCTCTTAATATGCATTCAATCAATCTGCAAGCATGTGCGATCTTTCAACAAGAATTTTCTATTGTGTCCAAATAGTGTCCCCTGGTTAATTTTTAAAACTCCATTATACTTAATCCAAAATTTTCATTTGTGGAAGAGCAATACATCCTAAAATCTAAAGAATTTTTTCAAAGTCATTCTAAATGGATATATACAGAATTCCATTAAAATACATTTTCAAGAGAACCAGTCATTTACTTGCTAACATCTTGAAGAGTTTCTGCATACTTGTGGTTTGGTTAAAAATAAAAAAGGCAGCATACAAAAGTAAAATTGTTGCAATGTGTGTGTGTGTGAAAAAAGGACACATTCACAGTGATTATCCCTAAGGTGTTTTCAATCCACGGCACCTGAGGGTGAAGCATTTTATTGCCAGTAAAAAGCTTTGCTAAGTTAAGAAGATACTGCATAATTAGTCAGGAAGTTAGCAATATTTGGCCCAGGAAAGTATAGTATGACTTTAACATTGCATTGTGTCCCATAATTCTCTCAAGTTCAGATTTCCATATTTTAGGAACCTGCTGGGATTCGAGGTGGATGAAGCTTGACAATTCTTTCACAGTAATACCGTTTGCTTAGACTCTCAAAAGATATAGCTGATATAGATTTTGCATACAACTCTGTTTTTGTTATATAAGCTTTCTCTCATGACAACTGTTAGAAAATTACACAAATTGGGCAATCATTTTATTTCTAAATGATGTATATTTTTGTAATCAGCAGTTTTGTCAATTTATTTTTCTAGGAGAAAAAAATGAACACTTAAAGGTTCCAAAAAGAAGCTAATAAAATTGTTTGATTGTTTTTAAGAGACTTTTACAAACTTTTCTCACTTTTTTGAGAGATAAAATACCACAGGGAGATAAAAACCAGCTCCACTCCCTCCCCTCAAAAGAAAAAAACCCACAGGGCATAGATAAAATTGCTCTAAGAATTAGTCTTATTCTTAATGCATGGAAAATAGCAAAATATCATGCCAACATAAGGAATATACACCATAACTCATAAATGCCTAATCATTAAAACAATGACATAGTCACGGTTAGATGTTACCTAGCAATCTTATATATGATGCAACTACATAGTGTATGATCATTCCTGATATATATTACATTCGATCCTCGCCAAATTAAGCTATGTATAAATGGCATTATAAAATCAACATTTTCTATCACGCTAGTGTCCTGTTCCGCTACTGCACAACCATAGCATGCAAGCAACTAGGCATTAGCTGTAAACAGTGAAGTATCATTACCTTCCAGAAATCCAAAGAACATGAAAAGTACATATGTAGTTCTAAACATCAGTGATATTTAAATGACTTTCAGATTGAACAAAACTATAGCATATAAAGCAGCTTTGGATATCTCTCAGTGTTCTCTACGAATACTTTGTAGTCACCTTGCAGTTAGGAACCTCCCAACAAGATCTGTAATGCCACTGACCCCTTGTGAACTGTGGTCAAGGTTAGGTCACACAGGAGCCTACATCCCAATGTGAAAGCTGTTTTATATCATCTTCCCTTTCTGACATAATTCAGGGGTTTGAGTCACTAAGAATAGGTTAAATGGGGGCAATAATGAACTTATTTATCACACGGGAGACTTTCGCTCAGGACACCTATGTGTTCACATTGGAAATAAGAATTCTGTAGATGCGCGCCAGCTAAATGCTCTTTTCGGCTTGTGTTCTCAGCGAGATGGTTGGCAGGAAGGAACCTGGGTCAGATTATAACCTGGGAGGTGTCGCTCTAAAATACCTTTCATCACATTTGTAAGGGTAGATAAAAGCTAGCAGCTAGCAGAAGAAGGTCAAAAGAAGATTATCTGTTCTTTTAAAAATGCAGATGGACCATGTAGGTTTGATCCCATGGTGCCCGGGCAATTAAGAAGTTACCATGTGAGGGCAGAAGCTGGCACGCTGCAAAATCACGATTTCAGCTCTCTTCGCGTTCGTGGTGTTGGAGGCTGTGTTGGGAGGGAGGGGGAAATTGATTGCTGGCCAGGCTTTTCCATGCTCTATCGGTTCTCATAATGAGTTAGGCAGTTGGCATGGACCACAGGAAGGTCCTCTTCACTCAGAATCCTAATAAACCTCCTGTGAAGTTGCACCTACCATCCATCCAAATGGACTCATTTGGGTCTGCATTCCAGTTAGGTGGAAAATAGTCACATTCTCAATCTGACTTTGGGCCTGAAACCGTTGTGTGAAATATTTAAATGCATTGCCTACATCCTACTAAATCAAAGTCTCGCATTTACATTTACAGTGAGATAAAAACAGCATTTAAAGCTGCTGCAATTTGTTCATTTCCCATTCATATAGAAGCGATTTAAGTTTGCTTATGAGGCAAAAACTGTACAATTCTCATCGTTCAGGCATTATAAAATGTCTTTCTTTAATGTCTTGGGATATAAACAGTTTGGTTTATACGAATTACATATTTTTTCATCTGCATTAAGAAACAATATACATATTTTTTTCCAGGGAAATTAAAAGTTATCTAGGATAAGCCTAAGAGAGTCATAAAAACTGACTTTATCATCCATGACCTTCAATACTGTTACTTCTAGAAAACTCGTGAACATTCTTTGGCCACTTGGGTCATTGCCCACTCGGAGGGAACTGCACTTGGGTCCTGGGACCATGAAGAGTTTTGTCTCCGGACAACTCGAGGCCATAGGGAAGCCGTTTAAAAGGTGGAACCGCACAACTGATCCGGGAGGACTCCCCGTTTCTCAGACGCAAGTTCCTTGGCGAGTTGAGAGGTGGTGTTTCCGATTCCGCACGCCCGACGTCTTGTCTTTACTATCCGAAGGCTTCTGTTGTGAAATATCTACTAGAGCACTGGCAATTGCAAGGCCTGGAAGACAAGGAAAAGGCCTTTAAATGTTTGCTTAGATCTTTCTAGAAAGGCGACAGTGGTGGCGTAGCACGTTATTTTTTTTTGTTTTTACATTCAGGCATCGAACACTGAGAGGTTTATTGGAAGTTATCAAGTAGTTTACCCTTTATTTACAAAGTTTCTTCACTGGGTCACAGGAACTTAAACACAGGGAGAAGAACAGGATTAACAAAGGTAACTGGCTCTGACGTCAGACCATCAAGTTCAGTGCGAGAAATGATACCACAGTGAGTACTGGGTGTGACTCACAACTTAGTTTCTACGCTGGACACAGGTTTGCTTTGGGTGGACAAGGGATTTTCAGTGTTACTAGGGTTTATTTTGTGTGTGGGACAAAGGTCATTGCATTACAAATTCTTTTTAAAATTTTAGGGCTGTTTTAGGTTTACAAAGAAATTGAACCAATATTGATACAGGATTGTTATCTAACATCCATAGTTTGTTTACTTTAGGGTCCATGCTTTGCACTGAACAGCTCTATGGGTTTTGACAAATGCATAACATCATGTACTCACCGCTATAGTAGCATATGGAATAGTTTCCCTGCCCTGATAATCCCCTATACTTTACCAATACATTCCTCCCCTTCTCCTGTGCCTCTGGTCATCACTGATTTTTTTTCAATGCCTCTACAGTTTTGCCTTTTCCAGAATGTCATATAGTTGAAACAGTAAAATATAAGCCTTTTACAGATTGCCTTATTTCACTTAGAAATATGCCTTTAAGTTCCATCATATCTTTTTTTGGTTCAATTTTTTGGCTCATTTCTTTTTATCATCAAATAACATTCCATTGTATAGATGGACCACAGTTTGTTTATCCATTGAAGGGCATGATGACTGCTTCCAATTTTGGGCAATTATGAATAAAGCTACCATAAACATCCACATGCAAATTTTTGTGTGAACAGAAGTTTTCAATTCACAAATACCTAGCGCATGGTCAGCCTATGTTTCAGTTTTAAGAGAAACTGCCAAACTGTCTTCCAAAGTGGCTGCGCCATTTTGCATTCCCACCAGCAATGAACGTTGCTCCACATCTGTCAGCATTTGGTGTTGTCAGTGTTTTGGACTTCAGCCATCCTAACAGGTATGTAGCTGTAGTTCATGGTAGTTTTAATCTGTAATTCCCCAGTAACATTATGTTGGACATCTTTTCATATGTTGCTTTGTTATAAATATATATCTCTTCTTGGGTGAGGTATCTGCTCAGATTTTCTGCCCGTTTTTAATGAGGCTGTTTGTTTTCTTATTATAGTTTTAAGAGATTTCTTCTATATTTTGGATATCAGTCCTTCACCAGATATGTGTTTTGCAGATATTTTCTCCCAGCCTGTGGCTTATTTTTTCATTACTTTAACCTGGTTTTAAGAAGAAGAAAGCAAGCATCCCAGGGATAAAGATGTGCTAAGCACAGGTGGATATGGAAGAAAGATGACCTATAGAAATTTAGCTGATAAATATTTTAAATATAAGAAAAGGACCTTGAGTATGATGAGCAGAATTTCAGCCCCAAAGTGATCTCTAGCTCTCATGGGCAATAAAAACATAATGCTGAGTTAAACAGGGTTGTCCATTGATTGACAGGAATGTTTGGTAAGATGTTCAGGGACAGGAAAGAATTTCCTAAATTTGTAATAGCAATGGCTCAAACAGATACCCTGGTTTATCATAGCTACACACAAAGCTCCCTATAATTCTTGAGTAAAGCATAATGTACCCAGTCACCATACTAAACCAAGAGACAAGACTGCCTTCTGCAAGGTCTTGGGGACTTGATTCTGGATCGAGCTGAACCAATCCCGGAGCCCTCACAGACATCTTCTCAATGCGTTGCTATTAGAAGGCCTCGCTTTTGGATCTTAGCCTATGTAACTGTCATTAAACTATTTTATTCCTCTGGGGCAATGTATTCTAAGCTGGTTTATATGGGAACCAGCAAGGTCAGGTGAAATATATGTGGATGTATATGTAGGAAAAAGGAGCCTCAAGTGCATTTGAAAACAGAAGAGAAGGTATTTATGGAGAAGGAGAAATTGATGGTGTTAAATGCAAGGGATTAAAAAATTACAGCTCTCCCAGCTAAGGTAATAATCTTACATATTTACCTTTAAGAGATGCTGTTAAATATCGTACTCTTTCAGGATAGTAAATATTTCTTAGAAATTATTTAGAGATAATACAAGATCAAAGAGTCAAATTTTAAATAAAATTCTCTTGTTTGACCTTTGAAAAGCACATATGAACTTCTTGAATGTCCCCCACAGATGTTTTAACCTTATTCTGCTACAGGAAATACTGATTTTGTTATTTCTTTAGGGAGGGAGCCGAGCTGAAGCACATTATTTAAGAGAAAGCCACAGACCATGGCTGTGCTAACCCAAAGTTCAGTTCAGGCAGACCTCCAGTTCCCTCAGATCTCCCATCATACTTCTGTCATAATTTACAACCTCCTGTAATTCCACTGCTGGCACCATCTTATCAAGAGACAGCCAAATATGACAAATAATATGGATATATCTCCTTTAATGTGGACAGAGACCACTTACACTAATTTCAATGATCACAGCATCCAAATATGAGATCATGTTGTTCATTAAACTATCCTATGACCTAGTCTGAAGGAGCTCTGAAAACAAATACTTGCCCATTTTCATGTGGCTGCTAAGGCCGTTCCCCTTACGGGAGGTACAGTGCCAACAGAGAAGTAAACAGCTGGAGTTGCCAAAACAGGAAATTTTATGCTACTTTGAAACTGTCACTGTATCTTTGTATTCTGGAGTATATGAAGTCCAAAGCCTAATTAAAGTAGCGTCTCTCACACCATATCCTGGGTTTACTAATGATCTGTAAGCTTGGAAGCATATTCGGTTGAAAATAATAAATCAATAAATCATTTCAGTTCTTACTTTACAAATAAACTTGCAAATCATGCTTACTTTTAATTTGACAGCTGTGTGTCCTTTCCTCTGAAAATGAAACATCAACTGCATTTGCAGACCCTGTGTAAACAGCAGTAGGAATGTAGGAAGCCTCGCGTTCCTCCCCTAGTGGTACCCGAGTGTCCACAGCTGACCCGCAGAGCATGCTCAGAGGGCCACCTGCCCAGGTCTAATCTTCTTAATGGGCCGAGTGAGGTTTTCATTCAGATTTAAGCTTGTGCCCATCACTGCCCCACACAGCTTGTGGCACACCATGAGTTATTCTGCTTTATAAATCCCGTAAGATTATTAATAAGTAACACAATAATCACAATAGCTGTGTGTGTGCGCGCCTAAGTGTCAAATTGTTGGGTGCAAGATTTTTATTACTATGCTTGCATTTCTTCATATTGTAATACTTGGGGAACTTTAAACAACAAGTACCACCCACAAATCGCTAGGTCCTCCTTCGCCTACAAGAGGGCCTAGACACAAGAGTAAACGAGAGATAAGGCCCCTGGATTCCTAATGGTCTAGTGTGTGGAAGACTCATTAAAAAAGAAAGAAAAATTAAAGCAATTTCTATCCTTCCCCTTCAGCAAACTTTATTGTAGGGAATCTGAGTTTCTTAATTGTTCAAAAGAAAAACCAAGACAGTGGCTCTTTCAAAAATGATAATAATACCTGCCCTTCCCCACAATGTAATACTCCCTCTGTCCCATAATAATAGTAGCAAGTGAATATTTAAACGGGAATTATTGGCGAATGCAGCTGTAAGTTATGTTGTAGCGCAAAATTGCGAAGCCTTCAATCAAAATCAATGTTTCATGACATCTGTCATTTGTTTTGACACATCTTTCAATTTTTAGGTTAATCTAATTATTAC
>NW_005366873.1:528824-593830 GCF_000412655.1 Myotis brandtii
TTTAAGTGCAACAGAATGACCATATCAAGAATTTGGAAACATGCTTCCGAAAGTAATTGTCAAGGAGAATCTTATGCTAATGTTGATTCTTTGAAAAAACAAAACTGTGGATGTAAATGCAAAGATTATGGAGATAAACTTGAAAAACTTAGACATACTCCTCTTAGCAGAAGAGGCACCATATTAGCCTTTGATAATATTTCTCCCAAAATACTGGATAATACGTTTCTGTCACTTCAACAAGTTATGCTGGAAGCAATGAAGAACGATGGCTCCAATAATTTTAAGCTCACGCTTATAGGGAAAGCAAAGCTTCGCAGCCAAGGGATCCTACCTACAAGTTTAAAATGCAGTAACGAAATTATTGAAAAATCCAGAAACTATCTGAACACTCAAGATAAAAATTAGGAGCACTATTTTTAATTTATTGTTTAATTTAATCTAGTTTTTTGATAATAAATGTTGCGTTCGATATCTATTTTCTTTTGCTACTATTATGGGACAAATTACATTCATCAACTGCTACTATTATTATGGGACAGAGGGAGTATTTATATGCTGGTGAGAGACTGAATATACACACAGGCGTTGGCCAGACCACGTATAAAATCAGAACCCTGGTCCACAGCTGCACAACCTGCCCTGGAAACAACCCCCTATCTGCCATAACCAGCACGGGAAACCGATCTGCCACGGCAGACTTGTAGCAAGTCAGTCCGCTATCTCTAATTTCCAAGTCAAATGATTAGCCCTGTAGCCATGGGCCCCAAATACCCAGGACTTGATTAATAACTGACAGCTTCTGTGAGTTTGTCCCTGCTTCTACCTTAGGACCAATCAGAGAAGAGAAAATATGCTCCCCTAACAACCACATAGGATGCCCTGCTTCTCGTTAGCCTGCCTCCTGCTTCCCCAGGCCAGCAGCCTGGGCACACTTGGGCCTTCCACTTTTCCCCTTCTAAAGAGTTCCCACCCATTCACCTCTCTTTAAGTCTCTGCCAAAACACAAGCAAGCTATGGTTGACTCCCTTGTTATATATAGCAAGTTCGGAATAGCCAGCCTTTGTTGTTATATGGTTTGCTTTCACACTGATGATGAAGAGATAAATATACTAGTAGCTTGAGATCTTTCCTGGATTAAAGAAATATGCATCCATAAAATAAAAGCAACTTAGTAGTAAGTTCTCTGCATTGCGGTCTGAGGCAAAAGCTTTCTCCTGGTTTACATTTCCCCGGGAACTGTTTCCGGTGAGCGGTTATCTGGTGATGACCCCACAGTCCCCACACCATAGGAGGAAGTCCCTCCTCCCCCCTGGTAGGATGCCGCATGCCTAGTGGCTCATGCTGGCGCCGTTAGAGTCCCATTAAAACCAGGCCACTCCAGAGGATCGTTTTTTCAAAACGTCACACAAATCATCTGGTGAAATCCACTTATTGTGTTCTCTAGGCCTAGCACAGTTCCTTGTTATCGAAGCAATACAATTAAGTGGGGGAACAATTCATTATTTCAGACTGGTGGGCTACAGGAATTTCATTTACCATGTCAAGATGATGCACAGACGCTGCGGGCTAGCAGAATCTATATCAAAGTATCCCCGCAGACTCAATAAAAATGTTGGGGGGTTAAATATGTACTGTAAGTTTTACCTTTTTGCACTTGTAGTTCTTGAATATCAGACACTACGGCATTTAGGTTATTTAAATCTGAATTCTAAACCTCATAAGAAAGCAAGTACCCTCTCCTGTGTCCTGTTCCTTCTCCCATGGCCCCTTGGCCATCGGAACTGGTGCTTGCTCATGTGGAACCCCATGGTGGCTGCTCGGGGTCACCCAGGGCAGGTCCGCTGGGAAGAAGGAGGGCTCCTCCGGGGACATGTGGATTTCCTTTGGACCGTGGGCACAATTTAGTCATCACTGGTTTGGATGCTAAGAGCTACCATAGGTAATTTTGTAAGTAGTAGAAGTTGTACCCAAATCAGATCTTTACCCAGAACCTTAGAAAGAAAAAAAACCACAATATTTTTTCCTAAAATTTCAGAACTTTGTTTCTCAATAACCACGTATAGACATGCCCAAAAGAAAATGCAATGAAAATGTCTAACAGCTAAATATTTGGACGGCAAATATACCTTTTTAAACCACTAAATTTGCAATGAAAACCACCATGGAGAAGCATTGAGGAATTTAGTTATATTTAAAAGAACTCTAGTTTTTTCCTAATTGAAGTAGAATGATCTTAATAGACTCTGGCAGTAACAATCTAATCATAAAATTACCGATGTGTGTGTTTTTTACAATTATGCAGAACAATTAATAAGTACAGCAATAAACACTGCACATCCAATGAAATTGCCTTGAAAGAACACTATCACTTTATATACAAACATAGCACTTCCATTTTACATTTGCACGAAGCCTCAGAAAAGTCATTCATTTTGGCATGCTCTCCTCCCTCCCCCCGTCTGTGTAAGAGCAGGCACCACTATATATTTTAATTTTCCAGGAAAACAGCTTCATTAGGCATGAAAGGTTAATTGCAGGTTTAAGTGGAGCTCAGGGAACGGTGCGGGGTGTGTGGTGAATTGCACAGTCTGCTTCAGGAATACTTGAATGAGTGTTGTAGACTGTTCCCCCCACTGAAATGCTTTACGACCTCATTTACTATCTGTCTTCTTTTACGGCTTGTATTTGTAGTTCTTCTAAACCTTTAATGGCTATAGTTTTATTTCACTGTAATCAGATTTAAATGGAAATCCCATGCTGAGATGTTTAAATGTTTTCCCTCTGATTGTATGTCGCTACATACTACCAATCAGAGTCTCGGCGATCCTTCCCAGGATTAAGAAAGTGACTTTGGAAAACTCTGATGTTCCATAGACTCTGTCTATTGTGCTGACTTAATTGAACACTCAGTGTGGCCACCCTTGCCAATATGCAACCGGGGCCGGATGCATAATTAGAAAATATGCATTTCCATTTTAATTTATCTGCTGGAAGGCCAGCACAACTGAAGTCATTATTAGGCAAAACTCCAAAGGTTACATTGTTGAACAAAAATTGAAATACTTTAAGTGCTGAAAACACAGGAATGACAAATGGACTAGTCACATTTGTCTGAGACTAAAGAAATATTTCTCTTCACCTACAAAAAAACAATGACAACTACACAATTACACATGTCAATGTTTAAATACAAATGATAATTGTATTCTGGTTATAAATTTGTGTTTGGCCTTTAACACGTATTATTTTAAAATTTCATTTAAAGACACACTATCCATGTATTCTAAAATGTAGTCCTCTCTAGCAGCACAGATGCCACTTTCTATAACACTGCCAAGTCCTCCCTAAATTTCACATGAACTGTTCCCTCATTGGTTAGAATGTGCCGAAGAAATAACGACCACTACTGTCTCAAGTCATTGATTAATGCAAATCTTCATGGCTTTAAACAGGTAAAGCTTCTTTTAGATCTTATCAATTCTACCGTTAATCACATACTAGGAAGTTTTATTTTGAAAAATCTGTGATTTTTTTTTAGAGCCACAAACATTACAAGAATCAACATTGTAGCTACCTTTCATAGTTGTTAAATAAATTTCCGAATAATATTCCCTCTTTCTAAGCCAACTGGGAATATATTTTCTAGTATTTTCTTTCTTTAATTAAAAAATCTGATATATGATAATCCCTTAATTTATTCCTTAATAATCCTTAATTTAACTGAAGCACTTACTGCTCATTGAAGACACTGAACTATAGCAGTTTTGTAATAAAAGAAATAATTTATTTTTCATTAGTTAGGGACATTGTACTTTAGCATTTCTAGTAGTAAAATGTCATTGGTTGTTTTAAACTAAATGAGATTATGTGAAAGTATTTTGTAAACTGTATTGATAATATATTATACGAGGTTAATCATTTCTATTATAAAACAATCAGTTACTACTACTAATAATATGAAATCACAATAAAATCACAAATGTCCAGAAAACTCCAAAGTCCTAAGGATCAAAAATTCTTTGTGGAGCAAATCACTTCATTCGACTATTATTTCTTGAGTGCCTATTATATACATGCTGGGCACTGCTCTGATCCTTCAGGATTTAGCAGTGAGTAAGACAGAGAAGACATAAAACATTCTGCTCTTCATGGAGCTTATGTTAGAGTGAATCAAGCTCATGTGTTCCTTTGACAAAGTTGTTGTGATGATTAAATGGAAAGGGCTTAGAAATGTGCCTGCCACATAAGAGCTCAAAAATGTCCATCATCTGACCACAAAACTATATATAGCACCCTGAAGATGCCACTGAAAAAACTACTAGAACTTATAAATGAATCAATAAAGTAGCAGGATACAAAATTAACATTCAGAAATTGGTTGCATTTTTATGTATCAATGATGAACTATCAGAAGGAGAAATTAAGAAAACAATCCATTTATAATTGTGTCAAAAAATACCCTAGAAGTAAATCTAATCAAAAAGATAAAAAAGACCAAACATGTACTCTGAAAATTAAAGAAAGAAACTGAAGAAAATACAAATAAATTATGCTCACAGATAAGAAGAATCAATATCACAAAATGTCCATACTATGCAAAGCAATCTATAGATTCAGTGCAATCCCTATCAAAATACCAATGGCACTTTTTCACAGAACTAGAAAATATAATCCTAAAATTTATATGAAACCACAAAAGACCCTGAATAGCCATAGCAATCTTGAGAAAAAAGAACAAAGGTGGAGGTACCACGGTATGTGATATCAAACAATACTACAAGGCTATCGAAATCAAAACAGCATGGTACTGGCATAAAAACTGATACTTGGATCAATGAATAGAATAGAGAACCTAGAAATAAACCTAAACCTATATGGTCAATTAATCTATGACAAAGAAGGCAAGAATATACAATGAGGGAAAGATAGTCTATTCAAAAAATGTGTTAGAAAAATTGGACAGATACATGTAAATAAATAAAACTAGACCACCTTCTTACACAATATAAAAGAATAAACTCAAAATGGATTAAAGACTTAAATGGAAGTCTCAAAATTTTGCACATTAAAGAAAACCATCAACAAAATGAAAAGACAACATACTGAATGGAAGAAAATATTCATCAATGATACATCCAATAAGGGGTTAATATCCAAAATTTCTAAGAACTCGTACAACTCAACACACACAAAAAAACAATAACAATGTAATTAAAAAAATAGGCAGAGGACCTGAATAGACACTTCTCCAAAGAGGACATACAGAAGGCCAATAAACATATGAAAAGATGTTCAATGTCACTAATCATCAATGAGATACAAATTAAAACCACAATGAGATATCACTTCATACCTGTCAGAATGGCTATCATCAATAAATCAACAAACAACAAGTGCTGGCAAGGGTGTGGGAAAAAGGGAATCCTCATGGATTATTGGTGAGATTGCAAATTGGTGCAGCCACTATGGAAAACAGTATGAAATTTCCTCAAAAAAATTAAAAAAGCACTACCATACGACCCAGCAATTCCACTTCTGGGTATATATTGGAAGAAATCCAACACACCAATTGGAGAAGATATCTATGCACCCCTATGTTCATTGCAGGATTATTTATAGCCCAGATTAGAAGCAACCCAAGTGCCCATCAATAGACAAGGAGATAAAGAAGTTGTGGTACATATATACAAAAGAATATGACTTGGCCATAAAAAAGACTGAAATCTTACCATTTGTGACACATGGATGGACCTAGAGGGTATTATGCCAAATGAAATGTCAGTGACAGAAAGACAGATACCATATGATTTCACTTATATGTGAAATCCAAAGAACAAAAAACAACCCAACAGATTCATAGATACAGAGAACAAACTGAAGGTCACCAAATGGAAGGGGTTTCTGGGGATGGGTCAAAAGGTAAAGGGATTAAGAAGTACAAAAGTACAAATTGGTAGTTATAAAATAGGGAATATAGTCAATAACATTGTAATAACTACGTATGGTGTCAGGTAGGTACTAGAATTATCTGGGGATCTCTTCATAAATTATAGAATTGTCTAACCACTATCCTGTACACCTGAAACTAATAAAATAATACTGTCAACTGTAACTGAAAATTAAAATTTTAAAAATGTGCATCATGATCATTGTCATCATCATCGAGTGAGAAATTTGAAGTCAAATAGGAAGCAGTAGACAAAATACTGGGCAAGATTTTGTCTCTATCCTTCAGTAGCATTCATTCAATCATTCATTCATTCAAAACTTAGTACGCCTACTAATTGTGTGGAATGCCAAATAAAGGACAAAATTTGATAGAAGCATGGAGTCACGGACAGCATCAATTTAGACCAACAGTGTCAGTGAGGTGTTACATCCTCAATCCAGAATTATTTTTATGTCTTGGATAATAAAATTGAGAACTTGCTCCTGAAGATGTAGATGACTTATGAGTGTTGCCCATTCATTAAAAAATCTGAAAATACTTGGAATTGATTATGGGAAAATAGAAGAATGACAACATTAAACAAAGCATTGTTTATATCGATACTGCTTTATTATTGGCAATACTACTACTAATAAACTTGTATACATTTTTTTAGAGTTAAGAATGCTTTCACATTCATATCTAGGTTGTTCCTTAAGACTGTTCTGTTGGAAGTGGGTCAGGAAGCTATTTTTATACTTGCTTTGCAGATGGCCTAAAAGAGGCAGCGAGTGATTAAATGACTAGTTCAGGCTCACAGACCAGGTGGTGGTGGTAGGACCCGAACCTAGGAGTCCAGATCCCTTGACTTGCACTCTATTCACTTTAGAGCCATTAGAAGGAAACGGCTGCTTTAGTACAAATGGCCTAGCACATGATTTTGAGTCAAAGAAAAAGAAAACAAAACCGGTAGAGGTGTGAAATCAGTTATGGTCAAAGCTGTTAATTAATGCTGATGGTAATAAAATTATAATTCTATAAAAAACAACTATTGTGTTAACATTAAGTGAATGCTTACTAAATGCCAGCCTCTGCCCTAAGTACTTTGATGCATGTTTTACCCATTTACGCAGTAGAAAGGAGTGTTATATCCATAAACATGTATAGAGGGCATACTGCAGGCTGTCTGGTTAAAGTTGGTTGCTCTCAAAGAGTCATTACTAAATAGCATCAAGCTAGGGCAAGAAGGCAAGAGCTTCTAGGTTTGTGCTAACATTCGCACAGAGACAAAGTCTATGAAGTGGGCACAAGGCATGAAAGAAAGCCTGGCTGGTGTGGCTCAGTGGTTGAGCGTCGACCTCTGAACCAGGAGGTCATGGTTTGATTCCAGGGCACATGCCTAGGTCGTGGGCTTGATCCGAAATCCAGAACGTCCCTTGAGAGATTTCTCTTGGAAGGAAGTAGGAGTCAATGATATTTGTCATCATTGATATTTCTATCTCTCTCTCCCTCTCCCTTCCTCTCTGAAATCAATAAAAATATTAAAAAGAAAGACAGAGGTGAGATCTTTGAGATCGGTGTGGAGGTCAAAACTTCCTGATGGAGATGATCTCTGAGCTGAGGTTGAAAGATGGGAAGGACCTAGTCAGATGAAGAACTCTGGCATGAGGGAAGTGGTGTTAGGAGAGGACGGGTCAAGTCTTGGGTGGAGAGCCAGCAGTCTCTGCCACTGGAGTGGACCAGGCCCCCTGGTAGAAAGAATAGAGTAAGAAGGAGAGAAGATCAAGGGGGAAGACTGATAATGGTGGAGGGGAGTCCGTGAGGAGACAGGAACATCCAGAGATGTATGAGAAAGCCAGGACTGGCATTCTCCACAGACTATATAAGAAGACCAGTCAGTGGCTACTTACAACCTGTGCATCCTATTTTTGTTTGCAACAAATAGTCTCCAAATTCTATGACAACTGTAAGCCAGTCGAGTGTGTGGTTTCCAAGCTTTTTTTGATCTGAAATCCAGAACGTCCCTTGAGAGATTTCTCTTGGAAGGAAGTAGGAGTAGGTGCCTGCTAAGGTCACTTCTGGCTCTACAAACGTATGACTTCAGCAAGCCGGCAGCGAGGACCACACTGAATTATTAGAAGACAAGCTATCAACTACAAAAATGAATTTTGGTATTGTCCAAGGTGATGTTTCTGCTCCCTTAAGTTCATAGCAACTCAATATTTTAAATAATTTCAACATTAAAGAATTTGAAAATACACAGCTATCTCTGCAAAGTCAAATTATTACTTTAACAAACTCCAATAGCAAAATAAATTTATGCCTTTTATATAAAACTCTCAGATCACAGGAAGTTAGATAAAAGTATGCAAATCCTCACTTGTAGCCATTTAGAGAAAATGGAAGACAAAAATGCTACCCAGAATCATGATTTTTCCATTAATGTTATTATAAATTGCTTAGATCTTCCCAAAAGTTATTACAGATAACTTAATGGCCAAAGGCATTTTAACAAAAACAGATGTGTCTGCAGCCAAACTGATCCCTGATAAAGTTCCTTTGCTGAAGGTAAAGGCTGTATATTTGGACAGCGTATTTCTCAGAACAGACTTCAAACCATTCCTCTGACGTTTGCTAAGTGATCCTGGGCCCCAGATAGTACACATTCTCCCCAGTAATTCATAACGGGGACTTTTAAGAAGGATTTGTTTAAATGACCTCCTTTAATCTAACAGGATAGTATAAAAGCAGCTTTCACTCTCTGAAGCAATTTTGAGAATCTGACTGAGCATAGCCCATAAATGCTAACCTTTCTCAGTGCAAAAAGTATCATTTTACCCCACTTTGCCTTTGGGAACAATCACATGGCCTCTGAGCTACTGTAAATTGAGAAGTGTCACAAAGAGTCAGCACTGGAGGGAACCTTTACACTCTGCGGGTGGGTAAATCAGGGAGGGAGCTGACAGGAGAGATCTGGAACTTTCTGATGTTATACCAGCGGGATAAACACGGCCCTGAATTCACTCCACGTTGTCTCCAGTCACAGAGAGAATCTTCACAGGTTGGTTCCACAACCCCTGACTGCAGTTTCCTAAGTGATTCGCCAAGTGTGCTTGTAAAAGGAACAGGTTCCTCATCGGGTGGCAATGAAGAGGGTTAAGAGATGGATGGAAGGAGATAGACATTCCGATTAGCACGTGTCACTACAGAAGGCCTACCAGAGAGAGAATCAGAATGTCATTTGCGGGGAGATGGACGACTTTGCCCACTTTATTAGGCATATTCACTTCGGATGTTATCTACCTACTTTCAGTAAGTGCCTTAGCTGGCAGAAAGATGAAAAAAGTTGCTTTCAGGTCAATAAAGGAAATCTCTTCTGATCAATGGTAGATTAGAGCAGGATCTTCTGAACCGTGTGGACTCAGCTGCATTCTCTAAAGGGTTTTTCTATTAGTCTCACTCTGAGGTCTGGGCAAAGGGCCAGCTCACCACCCAGATGCTGCGGACACTCAGCCCAATGGTCAATAAGTTCCCATAATTAGAGGATTTATTTATTTAGAAAATAAAAGACATTTTAGAGGCATTATATTTAACAAAGTAGAGAAGTACATATATAGCAGAAGTGTGGTATTGTCAAGGTATTTAAAAAGTATATCTATTTCATCAGATTTGGTATCATATTCTTCTACTTCAAATTCTTAATTATTAAAGTTGGAGAAATGAAGATTATAATTTTTATTTGCAAAGGTATTTAGGACTTTCCCTAAACAATGTCAAAGAGGATCTTGAAAGGCAAAACGATAAATGGCTGATATATCATTGACAAGGTATGTTCAGTCTCCCTCCTTCTTTTGGGTAAAAGAATACCTTTTTACTGGTACAAGTGTTTTTGACAAATTGGGATCATAATAATCAGAACAAAAGCAAATTCTCTATGAATAATTGTAGATTTTAAGTAATTATATTACATCCCATTTCACTTTCTGGAGTTGCAAATAGCCAACCAGTTGTTTTTATTTCTTTGGTCAAGTATGAATTAAGCAAAGAGAATGGAGAAGTAAAAATACTGATCTGCAGCTAATGAGCCACAAAGCCAAAGGACTACCCACTTTTTGCTAAAGAACTAGAATAATTACAATAATGGAAGGTCAGTGTACAAATAAACAGATCCTAACACTCATGACTAGATGGCTACCGTCTAGTAGCAATCACTCTTTGTTGCACATTTACAGCAACCTTTGCAGATTATAAACAGTATTTTCTAAAATACATTGCATGAGCTGCCTGCGATGATATGGCTGTCTTGGTCCAGAACAACTTGTATGACCTGAATTGGCCCAGCTGAAGCAAGAGCTAAGCCACTTAGATCTAAAATTGAATTTTAATTCAAATAAAATCATCAATGAAAGTGTAGATTGCTGACTTGCTTAAACTGTGCAGATCAGTCTCCAGTTATGGTGCCTTCACGGTGTGACTAGATCATGTCCTGTAGTTTATGGTCCAACATAAGAGGTGTCATACTCAGACTCTATTCAGATGTGTAATCAATGGCAGAAGCAACTTAGGGGCAAACCTCTAATAAATCTCTAGAATTACTGTGGGATGAAATAAAGTGTTTAGTAATTTTAACAAATCTGGGGAAAGGCCAATTTCGAACAGGAAAACAAGGAACCTGATGCCACATGAAGATAATTTTAAAGCATGGAGCCCTGGCATTAAAGCCTGAATTGGACATAGCTACTCAACCACAGTCACATCCCCTGAGTCCAAGTACATGAGGAAATATTTCCTAAACTCCCCCAAATGGCCAATATTATAACATGCGAGAATCTATACCATATTCTAGGAAAGGATTTCAGTGGCCCCCAAACTTCTAAAGGTGCTTCCTTCACAGGTTAATATTTAAGCTTTCTCAAACATCTCTGTGGTTTGATATTTGGAAAGAAAGGTGAACTGAAAAGAGAAAATATGTATTTTTTTATACACAAAAGCAATCTGTTCAACTTTCCGTCTTTAACATCTTGACATGTGTTTTGTTCTACTATTTCTCAAAATTAGCTTTACTATAAAAGTTCATATTAATTATCCCATAATGTAGGCTAATCACTGCTGACATTTTGAAAGAAGACATTAAGGAAGCCAAGATAAAAACGAAAATGTGGGTGAAAAATATTACATATGTTCCTCATTACAGCCTGCAGTGCTTGCTTCTCCGTGAGCTCATTTTCTCTTAAAGTAAAACCCAACAGTGACGGCTATTGGAGGCAAGACCAACTATCTGGACCTCTGACTTACTCAAGCACGGATCCTTCATACTTGGCACTTCCCTAGTCTTAGATGGTGAGCCAAAAAGATGTTGGATGTGGTTCAGTTTTAATTTCATTGTTTTATTAATTTTTATGACTTTCAGTATGACATAAAAAAGATGGAATTAGTATAAAAGATTTACACGTTAGCTTTCTCAATTTAAATGATTAGCCTTAGAATTAAGTGAGCAGTAAATCTAATCTGGCACTGCCTTTTACATTTCACGAACAATGCAAGCATTAATATTTTTAAAAAATCACATATTTTAATTATACAAAAATTCCTAAAACCCAGTAATTATATTGGGTTTTAATGAAATACATGTAGTCAAATTTAGCTTCTACAAATATTTTCCTTTTAAAAATGAGCAAAATTAGCCCCTATAGTTTGTTTCTTTAGTCAATATAAAAAGTCAATAAATTCAATAAAAAAAAAAGTTTACCATATAAAAAGTCAAAATTTCTCCTTGTTGAACTGAGTGAAAAGCCAAGCAGAGCCCTGCCTGGTTTCTCAGTGGTTAGAGCATCGCCCTGCAGACTGACGGGTCATGGGTTCAATTCCTGTCAAGGACAGGTAGCTTGGTTGCAGGCTCAATCCCGGCCTGCTCCCTCTGTCTCTCCCCCTCCCTTCTACTCTCTCTAAAAATCAATGGAAAAAAATAACCTTGGGTGAGGATTAACAACAACAACAATAAAAGAAAACCAAGCAGAAATGCAATTAAAATGCAAAAAGCAAGAGAAAATACTGATTTTGATTCTCTCATGTTCTCCAGGATAAGTACTTTATAAAATGGGGCTTACAGACAGTTATGGCAAAGAACACAAGGATTCAGTGAGTTTGCCAAGCCTTTGTTTCTTACAATCCCATCGAAGTGAACTTAGGTCATCTTAAAAATATGAGGGAATCAAGCTCCTAGGACACATTTCTAAAATCCTATCTAATAAAGAGGGAATATGCTAATTGACCCTCACATCATCGCAAAGATGGTGGCGCCCATAGCCAATAAGGAGGGAATATGCTAATTGTTGCCCTGCCCTCAAGGAAGGCGGCACCCACAGCCAATAAGAAGGGAATATGCTAATTGGCTGCCCTGCCCTCAAAGATGGCAGTGCCCACAGCCACAAGATGGCCGGCAGGGGAGGGCAGTTGTGGGCGATCAGGCCAGCAGGGAAGGGCAGTTAGGGGTAACTGGTTCCCTCAGCCCTGCCGGAGGGTGGGTCCCTGCTGCTGCTTTCCACCGGGGTGACTAGGCTGGCAGGGGGGGGCAGTTGGGGGCGATTGGGCTGGCAGGGGAGCAGTTAGGTGTCCATCAGGCTGGCAGGGGAGTGGTTGGGGGTGATCAGGCTGGCAGGCAGAAGCGGTTAGGGGCAATCAGGCAGGCAGGCAGACAGGCAACCGGTTGGGAGCCAGCAGTCCTGGACTGTGAGAGGGATGTCCACAGAGATTGGGCCTAAACTGGCAGTTGGACATCCCCTGAGGGTCCCAGATTGGAGAGGGTGCAGGCTGGGCTGAGAGACACCCCCTCCTAGTGCACAAATTTCGTGCAGTGGGTCTCTAGTCTTATTAATAAAAGACACTTTCCACGCACATAAACACATACCTATATTCATGGGGTAGTAGACTAAGTCCTAAGGACCAAGAAGTTGTATAATATTCTATTGAATTTATAGTGGTACTCTTTGTATAATCAGTATGAACATGAGCAAAATACTTCCTTATTTAAATAAAAACTGTTTTACTTCCAGTTGCAATGAAAATATTCAAACAAAGCAAAAGACAGTGATTATCAAAACCTAAATCTGGGGCCCATGGTTTGAGATCATTATAATCAATAGGCAGTTTTCTTCTCAGGGATACAGAGGACCAGACACTTATGGAGGAACTTTTCAGAATTTCACACAAGGCAATTAATATAGGCTTCACTCTAGAACATTACATTTTAATGACTTTCTCTGTTCAAGTTACATGAATTTTATGTAAGGCAAAGCTTCTGAAGTCTAGGGTTTTCTTTCTGCCTGTGTTATTAACATTTGTATTTGAATATAGTTCCTTTCATTAACATTAAATCAGTTAGCTCTCATTTATGAAAAAGGACTGCAAAGTTTTACCACAATAGTTTGCACAGCTTTAATTGGCATTCATGAAAAAAACCACAATAAATTAATTTGCTACTTGGAAAGAATTTGACAAATGCATTAATCATGAAGAAACTACTTTCAGTTTCCTTTACCCGCTCTCACAAAGATAGATGTAAGATAAGTGACTACTGTGTTAACATTCTGGAAGCAGAATGAGATGTGATGATAATAATGGGGATATTCTTAGAACCCGAGAATTTGAGCTGGAAGGAATCTCAGAAAGTCCCTGGTTTAACAAATGGGGACAGAATAATTCCGCCTCCCAAACTGTCCGTGGAGCAGGGCAGCGAAGAGGGATTTAATTTTTCATTTTCTCTGTTCGAAACCACCACAAAAGTTAGAATTAGTCCAGGATTGACTAATTGGCATTTAAATGACTTCGGTTCCTCCCAAACCAAGCCACCTCTCATCCCCGAGGTCTTGAGAGTACAGTTTGAGCCCAGAGATGATGCTGAATGATAACATGAAATATTTATTGCAGAATTTTGATCTTTTAAAAGAAAATAGCATGAACACAGCACTAAAACTGTTCCCAACACCTACACTGTGCACTGATTCCTCTGACAAGTCAATGAAATGCTGTCAGATACATTTACAGGTTGGGATCACTGTGAAAAGGTTTGGATGAAAGAACATTCAACAGCAATGTATTGTATTGTAAATATTTCTCTAATTTGGCTATTTGTCTTTTTACTTTGTTTTTTTTCTAAGCATTTTTTCTTTTAGATGCAGTTCAAGTCACAGATCATCTTTATGATTCCTATGCCATATAACTTGGTTGCTTCCTTTTTAATGCAAATGTTGGTATTAAGAAAATACATTAGAAATTACTAAAAGCAATAGTAATCACAGTATTCTCTGCAAATGGTCACACTTTAGTAGTCACTTTTGAGTGAAATGTTATTCTAATTTTTGACCCACTATGTACATATTATATACATGTGCCTGTGTATTAGCATATATATATGTATATAGTGAATATGATAGACATATGTTCATTACTGGGTTACATGAAGGTGTTGATATAATAATATAAATCATGGGGCCACTTCATTAGAGCCACATCAGCATTATTAGAAACATTTCAATACTTAACTAAAGGCTTTGACAAGAAAACACTGTTGAGAGCATACAGAACGATCGTAAAAAATCCAAGAGCTTTTTGTGATTCACACCTGCTGAATCACAAAAATAATTCATACTCTCACTTTACTGTAGGGTAAAGAAGTGCTCATATCTTAATATGGAAACAATAACCCATGTGCCCACTTATTACACATGGATTGTATTTTCCTTGTGCTAAATTATTTTTAACCCACTTGACCTTTGCTTCTGTAGAAATGAACTGAACTTCTTCTCTTAACCGCTCTTTTCTCTGTGTGTTATTCTTTATGTGAAAGGTTGCCTTATTTCTTATTTGCTTATTACTTTAAATTTTTAAAAATCTGCTTATAGTACCACATACGCCAGCATGAAAAAGGGAAATTTTTGCTAGCGATAATCTTACTGACTTTTGAGAAAGAATATTATGCTGTATGTGTGTGTGTGTGTGTGTGTGTGTGTGTGTGTGTGTGTATATATTATTTAAGCATACATAATTTTTATGGTTTATTTATCTTCAGAAAATTTTACAAAAATTATATTTTCACTAAGTGATCAGAGACAAACCACTTTTCATTGTGTGTTTTTAAAAATTAAAACATAAAAATCCTAGTTGACAAATTGTAGTGTTTCTCTAACAGTTAGGTTTAAAATAAAAATAACTTCTCCAGCTCAGGCAATGCCAAATGGCCTTCGTATAGTCACAGAATTTTTTCACTTCAAGTACATTTTAGAGCTAAAATATTTGGTGAGCATGTGGGGCTGGGTTCAGAGAGGCTGCAGCACCATCTCGACCTCCAGCCCTGGGCAATGAGGCTGGTGGCAGCCTCGATCAGCTGAGCAGAACCTTGGACCTACTACTGGAGGTGAGTCAAAGTCAGCGAGTGTTAAAGAAACATTTTCACTCATAGGTTTGAAACACAGGCCTTGTTGGTTAACCCCGAATGATCCACAATATTCATTTAATCTTTTTATTTGAAAATGTAGAGTTATACAAATGTTATTATATGTAGGATCATTCCATTTTGAAAAGAGGGGACTCAACAGTATTTTACACAGACGGGGCACTCTAGAATGCCAGCTACTGAATGAAGGGAAGGGTAGCCCATTATATTTCTCCTGGTATTGATACGAGGTACAGGTACATGGCACCTGGTAGCTGAAGTTCTCAACACCTGCACTATCCCCGAGTCAAACCTGAGACAGCTACAGTTTGAAGGTCAATGATGGATGTTATCGTCAAACTGCAATCCAGTGAAACCTGGAGACGCAGAGGTCAGAGGTATAGGAGGATGTAAGAACCGTAACATCAAAAGATGTTGTCACTCTAACCTCCTTTTTAAAAAGTTGACATATATATTAGGTCATATATAAACTTTTGAGACAAAAATGACAGCATAGCGGCAATCTATACCTACTCCTTTTAGACTACATGTAATTATGTTTTATCTTCCTTTTGTCATTCATTCTTCCTCTGCCTCTTTTTAAACCACCCCCTTTAGTTCCTGGCTTCCTCCACTTCAAGAAGCAGGCTGTGTGATGGCTGGTATTTGACATTCTTGATGAAATAATTGCATTATCTAACTGATCTTCCAGTCTTCAGGGACATCCTTTGTGAAACCAAAAAACTGTCTACTGAAATTTGTCTAATGTTATCTTATTCTCTGAGCAACTCTGACGGTCATATCATTATTTGAGGCAATCTCACATGGTTTCAATAACCACTGCTATCATTGTGCTATTCTTCACCTCATTTTGGTTCATAGATCATTTATATTTAAATGTCTTCTATATATACACCAGTTGTAGAAAGAAGTACTGATATTTTGATCATTCTTAACACCTTCATTTTTTTTCTCTTAAAATGTTTCTTTTTGCCATTTTAGTGCCAATATCTATAAAACATTGGATTTGTATGACTTCATTTTATGTATACGAACTAGAAAAGCTCCCTGTTTTATTAATGTTTCCATCTCAGGTCATGAAGGTGTTTCTACTTTAAAAGCACAATGGCAATAAATCCAGATGTTGGTGAAACAATGCAAGGTCACTTTAAGGGAAGGTTTAAATTCATTTCATGGACTTTGGGGCTGCTCTGCCCCTCCTAAGAGTTCTCCTTGGGGATTTCTACCAAATGAGTCGCATGCCAGATGAAGCTGGCTAAGATCTTGTGCCCCCTGTACACTGCAGGCCTCTGTAATGCAGAAAAACAATCAGGTTACACCCTGGCAGGCCATGGTTGGGTGTCTCAGAATTATCCTATATAATAAAGAGGTAATATGCAAATTAACCCTCACAAGATGGCTGCCTACGACCAGGCCAGTGGGGGTGGGTGCAGTTGGGGGCAACCAGGCCAGCATGGGGGGCAGTTGGGGATGACCAGGCTGGCAGGGAGGGGGCAGTTGGGGGTGATCAGGCCGGCATGCAAAGGCAGTGAGGGGTGATCAGGCTAGCAAGGGGGAGCAGTTAGAGGCGACCAGGCAGGCAGGCAGGTGAGCCATTAGGAGCCAGCAGTCCAGGATCGTGAGAGGGATGTCCAACTGCTGGTATAGGCCCGATCCCCGGGACATCCCCCAAGGGGTCCTGTATTGGAGAGGGTGCACAAATTTCGTGCACTGGGCCTCTAGTAGTCTTAATATTACTCTCACCCATGATCCGGCTTTCGCCATTTCTTTGGAGGTGTGGTGATAACTTTGGCTTTGGCTGGCCTGAGGGCCCTGATGACTGAGGGGAGGTCAGAACACAGCTCCACTCGTGTGCTAGAGTCAGCAGGAGCTCCCGTCCACTTATGAGCACAGAAGACTGGGCACCAGAGCACAACAACCCTCAACACTTACAGCCACACTCCTGTGTTCTCGTGGAGAGGAGGGATGTGAGGATGGCGTCTAGGATGACTGTGGGAGAAGTGTAGATCCCACACTCATCGTTTTATTGTAGCTTTGGTATAACCTTTTGGAGAGCATGGGTGAGACTTACACTCTGCATCAGAAATGTAACTGAAAATGTTATTCTGCATTGAATAGACGGGAGATCCCTCCGCTTGCCATTAATGTGCTACTTTCAAGCTCATCACAGACGGAAGCTATGTCTCTTTACTGTTATGTTAAGTGGTACCTATTTGTCATTGGGCTTCCTCTTGTTATTTCTAAGCATGACTGTTGTTAGGTTTCAGAATCAAGCTGGCTTCCTACCTAGCGCAACTGGGAAGAATAACCACGCAGATTTGCTCATTACTGGATGGGTCAAAATTTGCCCTACTACTTACTGTAACTTGTATCATTATCACATGCCCACAGTGGGGCAGGCACTATGCAGAACACTTTAATGTATTAACTCTAACCCTTCCAAAAACCTGCAAGGCGTTTATTATTAGCTTATCTTCCAGATGATAAAATGTAATCCTAAAAGAGGTAATACGATACTAACTGACAGTAATTATGGTAGAACCAGGGTTTTAATCCAGGTCTGTCTGTCACTCCACTCGGCCACACTGCCTCTTAACACACATGCAATGACCAGTTGAGAGCAATGGTTTTCAACACTACGAGACTTACTGCGCCCCTTTGAAAATATTTTGTTGTGCTCCTTATTAACTGAAAAAAATTCACAAAGCATAGAAAATACACAAATAATTTTCACTAGAGCAATATAGTGTTCTAACTGTAAAATGCAGATTACAGAAATGGGAAGTAACTTTTTTTTTTAAAATATATTTTATTGATTTTTTTACAGAGAGGAAGGGAGAGGGATAGAGAGTTAGAAACATCGATGAGAGAGAAACATCGATCAGCTGCCTCCTGCACATCTCCTACTGGGGATGTGCCCGCAACCCAGGTACATGCCCTTGACCGGAATCGAACCTGGGACCCTTGAGTCCGCAGGCCGACGCTCTATCCACTGAGCCAAACCGGTTTCGGCAATGGGAAGTAACTTTAACCTAATGTGTATTTCAGCATGTAATGCTGGCATACGGCTATTTCACGAGGAGTCAGATACTTTCACCTATATGTAGAATCGCCAAGCATCAAGGATCCCTGTGTCCTGCCTACTAACTGCCTTTATGATGGCCCCAACTGTCACGCAAACCCAGAATGTCCTGCAAGTTTATGAAAAATCTTTAGGGGGAAGAGTTGGCCGCATTGAGAACCGCTGTTGTATTCTCTTGCCTAAGATGTGAAAAATTGCAAAGGTGAATCAAAGCTTAGTCTGCCTTTTCAAAACCTATCCAAAAATGAGGAATTCTCACCTAATTCTTGGTGTGGCTTTTTTACTTCAGCACGGCGCGTTACTCTGTAAGGTCACTGTATTAGGTATTCATACTATAACAAATTATACCCCATCTCAGATGCCAACAATAAAAAAAATAACAAGCATTTTTTAGTCTCATAGTTTGAGTCAAAACTTGGAAGCCACTTAGCTGAGCGGTTCTGGCTCAGAGTCTTTCATGAGATGGCAACTAAGATGCTGGCCGTGGCAGCAGTCATCTGCTGGCCTGACCAGGCTTGAGGGGCTGCCTTGGAGCTCATTCAGTGGCCATTGGCCAGAGGCCTCCGTTCCTCACCATGTGGGCCTCTCCGGAGTGAGTGTCCTCGTGTCCCGGCATCTGGCTTTTCCCAGAGCAAGTGATCTGAGAGGGAGCATGAGGAGAAGCTGAAGTCTTTGGTTACCCGGCATCTACAGGCACACACGGAGGCTCTTGCTTTATTCTCTTTATTAGAAGCGAGCCAGAGTCCAGCCCACATTGACGGGGAGGAGAATTAGGCCCCACTTTTGGAGGGAGGAGTATCAGAGAACTTGTGAACATATTTTAAAACAACCACAGTCATCAAAGTCGAGAACAAACTATCCCTATATAGAATATGAAAGAGATAGAGAATGGGTAGGGTTCCTACGAATCTAATATAACATGGGCGGGAGTGATGGGAAATAGTGTGAGAAAAAGGGCTGTCAGTGGGTCTAGGTTTGGAAGTTAGGAAGGATGAGATTGGAGATGAGAAGGGAATACTGGGGAAAACAAAGAAGTGAGCAGACTCTTAAGGCAACTATAAGGTTCATTTTTTATATTCTCTCTCCTTACACACACACACACACACACACACACACACACAGACACACACACGGACAAAAGTAGGTTTACGGTTGTGAGTACATGAAAGAGTTTATTCTTGCATTATTTATTATTGTATTATTTTCCATATGAACAACTGTAAACCTACTTTTGCCCCACCCTGTATGTATATATCTACATCTACATCTACATCTATATCTATCTATATCTATATCTATATCTATATCTATATCTATATATCTATATCTATATCCATATCTATCATCCACAGCACAGAACTCTAATACTCGTCATCATTTGACCTGAAGAAAAACATAAAATTTACTGTGATTCCTAAGTGTCTGAACTTCTGGATGCCAGACTCAGCAGGAATCATTAGACATGTGGAAAGCTTCCAATGTGCCTTCGGTACCTATCACTGCAGAAGTGGGAGCTGAGATCCTAACGCGCAGAGCTGTATTAGAAAACATTCTCCATCCGCTGCACTTCCTCTGGGCTGAGTGAACCTATCATTTCTTATTAAGTACGTTCTGTGTAGCATTTCAGCCAGCTTTCCAATTTAGCTAACTTCCAGGTTCTCTGGTTTACTATTTACTTGTGCTCCAAGTAGAATTGGAACACCTCATTTGCATGAACACAATCTGTTGATCCCTTATCTTTTGAAGAGCTGCGCGCAAAAACTCAGGGCGATGCTGAATGCCAGCTGGAGAGGTGGGCCTCGTGGGAGTGGCTCCTCTTCCCAGGGGTCATGGCTGTGAAATTTTACTGGGGCATAAGGGCCAATCATTTTAGCCATTTACAGTAAAGTTCTTATGTTTGCTCATTATCTGGAAATATCTGACCCAATCATAGTGTGAAAGAATTCATCGATTCCCACGGCGATCACAGGTGTAAGACCATATTTCGGAAGGACCGTATTTCCTTTGTCTACCCAAATTTTCTCCATTTATCCCTCAAGTCCCTGCCTAAGACCTGATTTCTCCAGCAAGCTCTTCTTTTTTTACTCCTCACCTGAGGATATTCTTTCCATCGATTTCCAGAGAGAGTGGAAGGGAGGGCGGAGGGAGAGACAGAGAAAAACATCAATGTGAGAGAGACATATTGGTGTGCAGACCAATGCTCTAACCACTGATTGAAATTGGCCAGAAAGTTAAAGAGGATCTTCAAAACCCTAACCCCCACTATACTTCTGTAGGAAAACTCATTGGTTAATTTAAAAGTCTATTTATTTCTGAAAATTGACTGAAACAAAGTTTTAAAAATTATTTAAACTTTTCCTGAGAATTTCTTAACCCTATATTCACATGGAAGTTAGCTAACATTACTTGTTGATCTAATAACCTCATGGAGGGCATGGAGAAATCACTAGAAAGGAGACTGCTGTGAGCTACGACACTTAGCACTCCAATCTCAGAATATTTATTTTAGAGCAGGCAAAAAAAAATGTTTTAAGGATTTTAAAATGATAATATTCTTTACTTCTGGGACCTATTTCTATTAACAATGATAAGAAATATGATTTCATATAAGAAATCAATTAACCAAAGAATATTTGTTTGTAATAATTAGAACAGCAGTGATTCTTGTTGCCTCCACTTATTTTGTTGCTACTTATTTACACAGAAATGTCAGGTACATAAGCACTGAGCTGACCTGAACAATTAATAATCAAGCTCTGCAGACAATTTCCATGCAAGCTTCATTATGAACAAAATATGGACATCATATGTATTTGGTGAGCTAGTTCACAGGTCTTTGTTCCTTATGAAATGGCAGTTGAGAAAGATGAGTTTTTTTCTTTGAAATATTAATCACATATGGACTTTTTACTCCGTGAAAAGTCTATAATATCTCTCTATATAAAAGGCTAATAAGCTAAGTGTCCCCTTGGGAGTTCGACCTGGAGACCAGGAGTTCGATTGCTCACTATGATGTGTGCTGACCACCAGGGGGCAGCACGGAACATGGTGGGTGACCAGCCACGGCGGTGGGACATTGAGGAAGCAAGGGAAGCGGAAGCGGAGAACTGCACGATGGTGGTGCGTGGGTGGCGAGGGAAGGAGGAGGCGGGGAGGTGGGGATGCGGGGAACCTTAAAGGCCCTCGTCGCTGACCAGGCCTAGGGACCCTACCCATGCACGAATTTCGTGTACTGGGCCTCTAGCATTTCAATAACCCTCTGAACACAAAACAAATCAGACACCAGAAAACCACTGCATAACGAGCAAGTTTTTCGCATACTTCCTCATATCTAGTCCGCACAGTTGCTCTAGAAGGTAGATACTATAGCCTCATCTTGCAGGGGGAGGAACTTGGCCTCCCAGAGATAGCCCCAGTCTCCAATTTAGCTACTGACCTTGCAGGCAGAAACCAAGCTCATCCCAAAGCTCCTGTAATATCTCCTTTACCACGTAGCAAGAAGACAGCCTTTTCAGTGTCTCCATGAATGGGTGGACCGTGAGACCTGCAGGGCTTGGAATGACAGCCTGCTTCCTTTGTTTTGGAAAAGTGAAAATTCTGAGCTTGATCTGTGTGCCACTCCTAGAGACAACCACACTGATGGAGACCGATCCTGAGACTGGTCCTCCAAAGCATGATAAATACCAGACAAAAGGTCAGGAGGGCCATTGCAGCATGCACCCGGCGCATCTCCAAGTGCGGCAGAAATAACTTTCTCTGGGTCACAGAAAGGGCTCCCAGCAAAAAGAAGATCCTGAGCTCCCGGGGCCACAGCGTGTCCCGCATCGAGGAGTCCCTCAGACCTGGAGCAGCTCGGGAGCTGCAGGGTCTGGCAGGCCACACCATCTGGATCTCCCTCCCCCAACCCTCACAGGCGTTTTCAGAGAAGACTTTTGTGAATTCTAATGCACGTGGAATTACAGAATGGAAATCAGTACAAAATAGATTTGCTTTTCAGATTTTACCAGGCAGCTAAATGCTGTAACACATGGCCCATACAGGGAGGCAGAGCTGAAATTGCAGAGCTGTGCTCACTGTCTGTGCGAATGCAGTGGCTTTAAATATCATACTTACAACCTCTGCACTATGTTGGTACATGACCGATGGACAGAGACTATTTCAAACAAAAGGTCTCTGAGGGTCATGGCTAGATCGACCTTACTGGCCGTGTGGAACACCATCAGAGCCCCACAGGCATTCTCAGACTTTACAATGATATCTGGGGCTGGTAATTATGATGAGGCGATAGTTAAATCTGAAACAATTCAGCAGTAAAATGGAGACGGAACTGGGAGGTCATTGCCTCCCGGCAGTCACAATCAAATTACTGGTGCGTGAGTATGACACTGAGATTTTAGGGAAGGCGACTGCCCTTTAAAACGAACCGTCCACTCAAACGGGAAGGAAAGCCTTCCGGACCAGCAAGCGAAAAGGCGCTGACTCAGGAACGTGCCTGCAAACACTTGAAACCTGTACCTTCAGTGATGCTCTGCTTTGAACAGATAATGGGCACAACCCTTCCCTCCCTGAGCCTGGAACTCCCACAGAAATCAATGAGAACTGCATATTCAAAAGGACAGGAGAACAAAGTTGCAGGCTGAATTAATGGGATAAAGGACTGCAGATCTCTCAAAGCTTGTGCAATTAAATTGTGGCCTCACACAACCCTCTAGGGTCACCAGCAATTTGCTGGCCTAGGAAAGCCAGCTGACTTCGTTTTCTGAGGTGTCACAGTTTATAGAATGCATTTTCTTAGATGTCCACACGTGATCCTTCTCAGCTCAAAATCCGCCTCCTCACTCTAATCTCTTTAGAGCCTGATACCTTGGACTCTGGGGTTTCATTCCCATGCCCTTATCACCAGCTAACATCGTCAACCGATCAATGGGAAAATATCTCCATTTAAAAGTGATGCAGAGTAAGCACCTAGGACTATCTTATTTTTCTATAAAAATCACTGTCTGTGAGTCATTTGCATACATGTTAATTACCTGCTGTCTTTCCCAACTAGAAGGGAAGCTCCAGCCAGCAAGAACTTGGTCTTGTTTATCATTATATCCTTAGCACTTGACCTGGTTGTAATTGTTGAAACATTTTTAGTCACCAAAACACTCCTAAGCATATTTGATGAGATATTCACGAAGCCACAAGAACAATATTTGCCCTTAAACACTGCAAACATACAAAACGCAATATTCGTATTTAAACAGTTCTCCACGGAAGGGAAAGGAGGTATTTAGTAACCGCCTACGAATGCTAGTTTCTCTATGAATATATTTTCTCAATGAATTCTCGCAATAGTGGGGGGCGATGTGGTATTTTCATATTTATGTTACAAATATGGAAATAGAGGCTTTGGGAAATTAACTTTCCCACACACGCAGAGCTAGGAAGGGGCAGGCCTGAGGTTTGAATCCTCTTCTGACTCCAGAACCCATATTTTCATCTCCCTTTATCTCACGGAGTCGTAATACTCAAAATAAGGAAAGGAAACACATTTATAAAATGGAAAGGGGTCCCCACCAGTCAGCTGTGAGAAAGGGTGCTGATTCCATGGACATCAACGAAGAGAAGCACCCAGTAGGTGTACAGGTGAGCTGAAGGGGTATACAAGAAGAGCAATTACATTCTTCCACGATTTTAGGTGAATTTTGACATTTGATAACTTGACATTGCCCCATGTTATTAGATATTCTTTGCATTATAACACATAATTGATAATGTATTTTTATTCATCTAAACTTCCAATTTCCTACTACTATAAATAATGTTGGATTGACCATCTCTGCTTCTCATTACTTGACAAAATTCTTGACTCTTTCCTTCAAGTAGATTTCTAAACATGTAATAATTAAGTGCAAGAATTTAAACTCTTTTGAAACTCCTGATACCCAGTCACAACTTGTTTTATAGGGACTTATATTGTACCTCTAACAACAGTATTTAAAACATGCTTGTTTCATTATATACACATATATATTTTATTTTTCCTGATTTGACAGGTGAGGATTGTTATTTGAATGTCTATTTTGTTGACTACTACACTATAGACTGAATATTTTTTATTGGTCATTAGCCTGTTTATCAATTGCTTCTTTATGCATCTTGTCCCTTTTTGTAATGCTCTAAGATTTTCCTTATTTGTATTAGCTCCCTTATAATAAAACAATGTGTTTTATCATATTTGTTGGAAATATTCCCCTAGATTTCCACCCCCCTTGCTTTAGCTGCCACTCGATGTCTTCGTTATCGATGGAGACCTCTAAGACTGCAGGGCCCCTGTCTTCTGTAGTTCTTCCAACCTAGGTCTTCCTGACACCCAATAGATGGGAAGCTATTGAAGTCAGAGGCATGAGATTAAATCATTTAATAGTCTCATGTTAGCACATGGTGTAGTGGTAAGAAAAACAGGACATGAAGGAAGCACACCATACGGAGCTCTATTAAGGTATGCAGACATAGGAAATGAATCACAACACATGACTTTCCAGGCTCCAAACTTTCCAACTGAGCATGGCACGAGTTCCTGAAATAATAGGCAGCTCAAGTCAGGAGGAAGGGGGCGGGGGAATACAGGTGGTGCATGGGAGGAGCAAGGCAGCAGCACCGGGAGGGGAGAAAGCATAGCTGATCCATCCGCATCTCCCCTGTGTGTTACTAGTGCCCGGCACCTATCAGCTGTCTGCACACTACTGCTGAGGGTGTGCTGGAGAATGGGTCGATGGAGAACCTCACACTTCTCTCCTGACTGCCACCCATTGGCTCTGTTACTTCAGACAAGTCAAGTGCCCTTGTTGGACCTCAATCTCACCATCTATAAAATGGGTATTGTACAGGGTTGCAATCCAGTAAGAAAATGAATATAAAAACAACTTGGAAAGTATAAAGCAAAAAGGAAACATAACTCCCGCATTTTCATGGAAAGTTTGATGTAGATATTTAGTATCTTCAAGGAAAATTCAGTGGCAAATAGAATAAGCAGCCACGGTTTTTCTCAGGTGATTAGTCTATTTTCTTTTGATTCTCACACCCCCATCCGCTCCCCTGCCCCATGATATGCATTTAAATGTCCCTAAAAAGCAGGCCCTGTAGTCATTTAATGTGACTTCTGTGTTGGCCAGCATTGCCTGCTGAACAAAATGTTTTGATGATAAGACTGCAGGAAAGTTCCGTTATACATACATACATGCAGGGGTTGGCAAAAGTGGGTTTACAGTTGTAACTACGTGAAACATGGAGTTTGTTATTGTATTATTATTTATTAATCACTGTGTTCTTTTCCATAGGAAGGACTGTAAACCTACTTTTGTCCACCTCTGCACATTCTGCATAATACATTAAAGGGGCAGGTGTACAATATTAATGAATGACCTTTCCTTGCTGTGTGTGGTAGACTCTGCTGGTCATTAGGAAGCGCTTCACAGAAGTGATGCTGAGTGCTGACAATGGGCAGGAGCTGCCTGGAGTGCAAGTGGGGAGGCTGAAAGGGTGGTCAGTTACTGGAACAGCACGTACGAAGGTCTCGAGATGAGAAAGGGCATGGCATGGGTCTTAGGCAGCTTCTCTGAGAGGCACAGATGGGTGTTGGGGAAAAAACAACCTGTCAAAAGCCCATTCACCCAGAACAATCAACTTGAGCACCCTTAACACAGCTCTTAAAAAGTAAAAGAGGTCCGTGTAAAGGGCAAAAGGGCAAAGATTGAAGCTGAGAATGTAGTAACAACAATCTCTTTCCTCTGTTCTCACAGCCCTGATACCCCGACAGAATATTCGCCTGGTGTAGGCATTCCTCCTCCATAGGAAAGTGATTTGGGGAGGATGTGATGCCAATGGTCCATCCTGAGTTGTCTTGGGGGGTTGCTTTTCACCACGTGATTGATGCTGAGGCATCAGGTGAATAAGAAGAGGTGCCCTTTAGGAATACCAAGCCTTGCCCAGAGCTGAGTCTTCTTGTCTCCATCCCACGCTCTCCCCAAATCAAGTCGCAACATCCCAAGTAGAAGCTTACTCTTAATGCCCATTGAGTGAAGCAGGAAATCAGTTATTCGTGGCTCTCCCATCTACTTTATTTGGGACAAGATATGGTCCAATAATTCTTCTGACCAGGAACCACCGACTAGTATAAAGTTATCTCTTACTAGCTGTACCTTCTAATCTGAACATAAACTTTATCTGAATTTAAACACATCCACTATATTTCTTCGCTTTTTCCAAGGCAAGATAATCATCACAATATTTCAGAAAGTCTCTAATAATAGTTGACACCAGCTCCCCCCTTTTCCTATTTATTGAAACGCACACACACTGAGAGGGAAATCTAGGTCATCCCTCTTTGGCGTGTTTGGGTCCTGGTGAGCAGAGGAGTTCACTGAAGGGTCCCGTGCAGTGGAAGTGATGGCGGATGAAGCTGGAAAGTGAGGGAGGGTTCCGATTTCAAGAGCCTCTCTGCCGAGGAGTCTGCCCTTTACCTTGTAGCCTTTGACTTAGGCAGCCTGGATGGATGGCTGGTTTAGAAATCAGATGTTTTAATAAAAGACAAAAATGAAACACTGGTTCCTGAGGGCAGCATGCAGTAGAAAAGCTACTGCTCTTCACATTTATATATAGGAACCTGAGACACAAAGAGAGGAAGGGGTTGCTGAGGGTGTCATTGCTAAGTGGCACCTGACTCGGGCAGTTTTATGCCACTGCTGCCTTTGACATCTTTTTATTTTTTCTGTCTCGCTTTCTTGGGGGTAGCATTTATTATTTTCCAATTACAGTTTACTTTCAATATTATTTTGTATTGGTTTCATGTGAACAGCATAGTGGTCAGACAACCATGTATTTTACAAAGCGTTTCCCCCGATATTTCCAGCACCCACCTGCATGGTACATAGTTATTACAATATCATCGACTATATTCCCTGTGCTGTTCTTTACATCCCTGTGACTATTTTATAACTACGAATATGTACTTCTTAATCCCTTTCCCCTTTTCACCCAAAATGGAGGAGGAATAATCCCAAGAGTTGTATGATAACGTTTAGGAAAAATACCATTGCTATGCAAACACTGGTTACTTCTGAAGCTCATCAGTAAGACAGGGCACACATTCTTCTCTGCCTCCTTCGTGCGGCTGCCCGGGGGCAGAGAAGCGGGCATTTCGCTGGAAATGAAGTATGTGACCAGGCCACCTGAAGACCTGCGCAGACCCCTATACGGGTCATATCAAACACTGTAAAACGTATCCACATGAAATATACTTGTCATTATAAAATCTGTAAAAAGATTTAAAATAATTTTTATTTTAAACATTTTCACTATGATATAATATTTGGTGGGTTATGATTATCCTGCACAGTTAGAAATTCTAATAACGTGAGCCAATTAAACCTATGAGTGTTTGCAAGTGTAATGAAATATTTGATCAATACTAAATCTAACGACTGAAGTTGGCATATTACATTTTGTAGCTATTTCTTAAGTTTTAATTTTTGTTGTTTTCTTCTTTTAGAATAAAATTTTTGTGTTAGTCCTTAAAACATTTCCATGGGCCCGGGACACTGTGCTCACAGTGCTGAGGATGAAATGGTTCTGTAGGTATCAACACCACACCTACAGCTGACTGAGCTCAACTCTAATGTACGCATTCCAAGCCGGAAGAGTTAAGGTTACTATGGAAACCACAACACAAAGCCTAGCACTGAATTACTATGAATTCAATCAGCTTCTACTGCAACTCCCTTTTTGTGATTCAATCACATTTTCTTTCTTGTTCTATTTATTTATTTTATTTTTTAAACATTTTATTCGATCAGCATTTTCATTAGTGGGAGGCGGCACGGTGCAAGGGCCAAGAGAACGGACCTCCGGGTCAGGCAGCCGTGGGCTCTGTGCTGGCTCTCCCGCTGACTTAGTGTGTGACTGACCTGGCCACTGCCTCTCTCGATGGCTCAGCTCCTCCTTCCGTGAAATGGGAGTCCCGACAGTAGCTACCTCAGAGGATACGAGGATGGAGTGGGTTAATATTTACAAAGAACGTACTTATAACAGAGACTGGTACCTAAGTTTTATGTATGTGTTTCCTGATTTTTTTTTAAAGTTATTTATTCAGAACTTCCTGAGCTCAGCTACATGGCCCCCACAGTGAAGATGAAGATTAAGACACAACCCTGGTCCCAAAGGCACGGAAATTCTAGCGGGAGGCACGTGCTAGAACGGAGGTATAAACAACGTAATCCAAAACTTAGGAAAAGTACTGAATTATAATAATGAAAACTGCTTTACCCAGTTATAATGGAAATTAATTAAAATATATCTTAACATACTGAAAAAGAAATTAATCAAAACATTTATTAAGTGCCTCTTTGGTTGCCTGCTGGTCCACGGGGACTGCTCTGTGAAGGCATTTGTTAAGAACAGAAGGGAAGAGTAGAGAGCCTACGTGGTGGGTGCAGGGGCTTTTTAGATTTGCAGCAATCTTTGATTGGTACAATCATCCCCTTTTACACGAGACTGACCTGAGTCTCAAATACGTTAAGTGAGAAAAGAATCCGAGTCCAGATAAAACTCTCCGGCTCTAGGCCAATGTGACCATTGTGGAACCAGTGGTTTTCTAACTTTATTAGCAGAAACCTAGCTTTGAAAAACCATAGGTTGTCAAATGCATCATTTCATTAGTTGTTTACAACTGTTTTATTACAGTTGAAACAGTAAACATTTATTTGTCACAAAGTCGATCGATGAAAATAATGTGACTATCGTGAAGAACATGACCACGCGAGACCAGAGGTGATGGGTGAGAGTCCCAGAGCCGAGGATGACCCCACAGCCTGCCTAGTTCTGGTTTTCTTTCTGTGGCCTCGTGTTTAGAAAATCCTGCCTCATATGATTGTCAATAATAACAGAGTTTTAACAGGTCACCTTGTAAAGAAGGTGATACGGAAGCTTGAACGACACGAATAGGAATTAAATGCCATTTTCTTATGCTTATTTATCAAGCCCCTGCTGTGTGTGGGCACGGGATGCCAGGGATTCTGCAGTGCCCACGATGGACGTGGTCCTTAGCCTCAAGGCAAGTGCTTTCAAAGGAGAAGTACCAGCACATTTACTGGAGTGGACACTTACACAGGTGCACTTCCCACCACAGGCGTAAATGCTTCGGGTCTAGTGAACCTCTCCTGGAGAGTCTCCCAGTCGGTTTATACTCACAGGTCACGGGTTCTAGGCATCAGCATAGACTGACTGGCATCCCTGGAAAGCTGAAACCACGACTCTCTCCGTCTACTCCCCGTCACTCACTTGCCACTGAATCTCCGCTACGGTTTTGGTAACCTTGGGTACCGGGCTAATGACTTTAGGGGCTGGGGACTAGTGTCTCTTCTAGTTTGGGTAAGTGGGAGGCCAGGGTTGTAATTACCTTGAGGCTCCTATAACTGTTCGGACTTGTTCAAAATTAGCTTGAAATTTATGAAGCACTGAAGGAACTGAATCCATCCCAACGATAGACAGACCCGGACAGAGCTGCTCAAGAAATCCTAACTGCCCTGGGCACTAAGAGCCCCACTAGGTGGTGCCGAGCAACCAACATGAGTAAATGAGTAACGGGAGAGCATGAACTTTGAACTTGAAAAAACAGTTGAACTTACTAGGGCAAGAGAACCTGACTGTACACTTGGTTTCCTTTGGGCTTTAATTTGTAAAGTGATTAAACATCTGGACTTTGATTGCTCTCCAGGAATTGGAAAATGGTAGGGGGTTTATATTCAAGCGTAGGGCAAGTTCCTGTTGGCAGTCTATTATCAAAGTACCTTAACGGTGTTTGATCTCCACAACCTGTTATGCGCACTATCGGGAACGTGGCTGTATATAATTTGGAACAGGGAACAGGAAATGGAATTCCAGCCATGGCTGCAGCAATTGGCTTGGAGCCAATTTAATTGAGGTATGATCTTTATCAATTTCAGAGCTTTGGCTGAGGGGGAGGAGGTGATCTACAATGCCCATCAGTGATCTCATGATGGTGCCCAAAGGAGCAGCAGCGGGCACTGGGAGAACCGCCAGCAGGAACAGAACCATCCTGTCTGCTGACATCTTCCTCTGCAGGCAACAGCCACACTGCCAGTGGGAAGACAGACAGCTGGTGTGGTGCCCCTGTGGGCCCAGCACCTGGTTCACTGGTGCCAGGCTTCTCCTGGTTGCTCCCAGCCAACGCTGAGCTCGGTGGGAACACTCGCACAGCCCATTCCTGCCTGATGTGGGACTTTTCTAGAAGGAGACTAGCTGGAGGACTTGCCTGTAGGCCTGAACAAAGCTTTCTTCGATTTGCACCAGGCCTAATGCATAAAGCAAGAGCAGAGCGGACTTTTGTGGACACCTTTTGACAGTCCAGTATGGAGTCACTGTCAGCCATGGCAGTTATGTCCAGACTGAGGGAATGGGGTGTAATGAGAACGCCCTGGGGAGGGGCCTAGAACGCCCCAAACCACAAGCCTGGACAGTTGGATAGCGTCTCCATCTGGACCCTGATCTGAGTGCGTCTCCATCCCGTGGGCTATGAGAGCTCAGAGCTCCGACCGGCCGAGGCTCCAGCGTGGCTGTACCTTGGGTCACACTCGGAGCCACCGGGTGGGTGCCAACACTGCAGCCGCCTGGCTGGAGACCCGCTCCTGCTCTCCACCCGCCGACACCGCCAGTGACCAGGACTTCGTGCTGGATGCTCGCTCTACTCGCTTCTACCACGTAAGCTCCCCGCTCTGCGTGTAAACTGCGTGGGACTCTATTGGCTTATTGGGGAGGCCTCCCCTACCAAACCTGGCACTGTGGACAGACACAAACGTGAGTGACTCCTTTGGGGATGAACCTTGCTCTCGACACCTACCCATCATTCCTCCTCCTGTCCTTTCACAGGAGCCAGCCATGCATCCCGGACTGAGGCTCTCCTCACTTAGTCAGCTTCCCGCGGGCATCCTTCCCGAGCAGTTCCCCCAGTAAAACCCTTGCCCTCTGATCTCGCCTGGGCATCAGCCTCTCAGAGGACTTGAACTAACACCCTGCGAAGTGGCAGAGGGAATAACAGCATTTCCAATGTGTAAAGTTAAAATTCAATGCGTACGGGACCTCCTTGTTGCCATTTCCACTTCCCCAACACCAGATTCCTTTGGACACTTTAGTTTTTGTTAAACCTCACTCAAGGATATTTTAGAGAGAATGGAAGGGAGGGAGAGAGACACAGAGAGAGAAACATCAATGTGAGAGAGACACATCGATTGGTTGCCGCCTGCACATGTCTGGACTGGTCCCGGGGATCGAACCTGAAACTGAGGCATGTGACCTTGACCAGGAATCTAACCGGAGACCCTTCAGTCCGTGGACCAACGCTATAACCACTGAGCCAAACCGGCGAGGGCTCCTTTGGATACTTTCCCCAAACCATTTCACAGAACCAAGTATGGGAGAAAAAAAAACACACCCGGGTTTGCTAGAAGGAGAAAATAAGGATGATTCTTTAGGAATTCTGACCAGAGCACATCAAGTTTGAATTGGGTCCTAGGACAAAAGAGAGGATATGGAAGGTGATAAATAGAGGACAGGGATACAGTCACATTTTCAGCTAAAAAAGGAACTCGGGCTGAAGGAGCTGAATCTCTCTTGGCTGCAAAGAAAGTTGCAGGCAGTGCTGTGAAGCAGGGAATTTGTCATAGTTGAGAAAGGAAGCAATTAAAGTAGGAACCACCTCGGAAACGTTTTCTAGGTCAGTATGAATAGTAACAACATCCCAGAGATCGTGCGAGGCAGCCATGGGAGGGGGAGACGGGAGGTGGAAAACGATGCACGCCTGCGCCTGGTTTCTGTGGTCAATGGAAGTCCAGGCCCAGGAAAGGGTCCACAGCCTGAGAGAGCTGTACTCACACGATGGCCTGTATCTCTGAAGCACGTTTTCAAAGGTTGAAATTAATTTGCACTTAGGATCCAGGGGATGCAAAACAAATGTGTCAATATTTTTAAAGAAAAGATGACAATGGAGAGCTAGTCATGCTTTAATTTAACTGCCAAGCAATTAACCCAAAAAATGAAATGATGCAAGAGAAACTTCCCCAGTGTGTGCCAGGTGACGTTAGTCTAAAATGCAAACCCTTCGTACGATACACAGAAGGAATCTAAGTGACAAAATAAACTGGTGAACGCGTGGATCCAGAGACACGGAAGCATGAACAGAGCACGGAATCTCAGAGGGAAGACGGGGGAGGGTGGGAGGTAATCAACCAAAGACCTTGAAGGCAAATATGCACAACCCATGGGCACAGACAATAGGGTGCTGAAGGCCTGGTGCAAATATGCATAACCCATGGGCACAGACAACAGGGTGCTGAAGGCCTGGGGAGGGTCAATGGGGGGCGGGGAAGGGGGACATATGTAATACTTTAGGGTCAATGAGGGGCGGGGAAGGGGGACATACGTAATACTTTCAACAATAAAGAGTAAGTAAATAAATAAATAAAAGTAAGATTCATAGGAGGGCTGAGAGGAGCCGAGACCAGATGTTGCTCTGAGACGTCAGAGCTGATTGTGATAGATTTCAGACAGGATGTGTCAAAAGATGAGCTTGACACGGACAGCCTGTCTCCCTTGAAAACTACGCTTCTCTGCGAGGGAGTCTTCAGGTAACCGATTTCCACTCGCACCTCTGCCCCAAAGCCAGGCCTCCCAGGGCTCCACGTCAGCGCACACCTGTCAAATCCCCGCCTGCCTCTCACGACCGAACCCCTCCTGTTCGCCGTGTCATTCGTGTTAAGATAACAAATTCTCTGCCGATGGATTTGCGAAGGGAGCAACTGCCTCGACATTGTTCGCCGATTTTCTTTAATGGACAAACAGGCCGGAAGCGCAGAGGGAAAAGGCATCTGTGAACTGAGCTGCTAGCAGGCTTTTTGTGCAGGTTCTCGGAGCAAACCGGGGCACGCTCCCTCCAGATGCTGTTCTCCTTCGCGTTCTAACAGGACGGCCCCACTCAGCCCCTGCCAGTGTTTCCCTTCCATTAATATTAATGGAAGTCACTCTTGTGTATCAAGGGGAGAAGAGACCCTTTGTCTTTTTAATTGGTTCTATAAAACAATAACGGAGTGCACTGTGCGAGTTCTATCTAGAAATACATTTTGGCCATCCACACTCTGCTGCTTTGAAAAAAAGATTTTATTAAAAGGAAGATAATGTGCAGCTTCCTGGTTGGCCACTAGCTAGGAACCAAATACATAAAAAAGCACATCAAGATTAGAGGGACAATAGGTGATTTTGTCCTTTGGGAAGATGATGGGACTACGCGTCTGCAGAGCACGGGGCTGAATATAAAGCACAAAGTGCCTGTTAGGGCGAAGCAATTGCAACCGCAATTTAATGGGGGACAAGAAAGCAATTAACAGTGTGTAAAGGCACTGATGCGCAGGATAGACCTCGAGATTAGAATCTTATTAAAACAAAGGCTGCTACAACTTGATTATAATGAGTTAAGTTGAAAGATCTCCAAAGCAATCTCAGCGTGCAGACGTGGAAAAGAAAACATAATCTGCCCTATTATTATACTCGGGGCCCCATCAGCCGCTGCCAGCGTTTGGTTCTTTCGCAGATCAATACCTCCGAGGGGCTGGACAGGAGCCGAAGCCCAGGACGCAATCCTGCAGGTCTGGGTTGAGGGGTGGAGAGGCATTCTCCCTAACACGACCATTTAGTCAAAAATGAGAGTTCAGCCCGGCCAGCGTGGCTCAGTGGTTGAGCGTCTCTACCTATGAGCCAGGAGGTCACGGTTCCATTCCCAGTCAGGACACATGCCCGGGTTGCAAGCTCGATCCCCAGTGTGGGGCAGGAGGCAGCTGATCAATGATTCTCTCTCATCATTGATGTTTCTATCTCTCTCTCCTCTCTGAAATCAATAAAAATATATAAAGAAATGATAGTTCAAAGCATGATGACTTTTAACACTGATCTTAGAACAGGCAAGCTTTTTTTTTTTTTTTTTTTTTTTAAATTATTTTGCTCTCTGGCCTTTTCATAATAACATCCTAAGATGGTGTTGCAGGTCAGGGTAAAGATATGAGGTTTGAGATGAACCGAGCTGTAATCTTCTGACACTTCCCTGGCTGATTCAATATTTTAAGATAAATATCACACAAGGAACAGTGAGAGACGAGGCAAAGGGCACCAGATTAGATAATAAAAAAAGACCAGCCTAAAACTCTGCAATCAATTAACAATTACGATTTGGGTTTGTCAACTCCTCCAAGTTGGTAGAAAAATCCTTCTTGAGTAGGTTCTTAATAACAAGTGAAATGATTTTTCACTCAAATAGGTAGGTACCCTCTTTGTAATTAAAGTAGACTTGAAAGAGGCTCAATTTTTCCATCAATTTTTAAAGACTAATTTTATATTTTACAAGCCATTTAATAAACTCCATATGTATATTTTATAAACCAAAACATATTTGCTTCTATATTTAATGGGACTATTTCATGTGTCTATGTTAGATAAACTGTTGGGTTAAATAAAGAAAAAGAGATAGGGTTGGATTTTTTCCCACAAGAACTTTAGATAGTAGGACCAAAATACCAATTAATTAACTCTTACGAGGAATTTAATATATTTATGAATTTACAGTCCCTCTATTAGGGTAGAACAGTCACATCCTTGCCATTATTTTATACTGGCAAAGCTAATCCTTGCCAATCTGGTGGGTTTAGCTCTTTACAGCTCTAATTTGCATTTCACTGATTGCTAGTGAAATTGAGCTCTATTCATATGTTTATTGACCATTAATATTTCCTCATCTATGAAGTGACTGATACATCTTTTGCCCTTTTTTCATTGTATCGTTGGTCTTTTTGTTATTTACTTGAAGTTATCCTTTATATGTTTTGGATGATCATCCTTTATTTAATATAGTTGAGGTAGTACAAAGTGGTTGAAAGAACAGACTTTGGGCCAGTTGGCCGGGGTTCAAATCCCAGCTCTGCCACTTATTGTGTGGACTTGAGCAAGTTTCCTAACCTCCCTGAGCCTCAGGGCTACCTATTAAAATGGTGATGACAATACTGCTTGGTCTCACAGGGCAGTTGTGAAAATGAAATACATAAATATATATAAGTACTGAGTACAGTATCTAACACACAGTAAGCACTCAAAAATTGCTAAATATTACTCGCCAGTCGCAGGTTTGAAAAATATCTCCTGTTAAAAAAAATGAAGTCTCTTGATGAACACAAGTTCTCTGATGTTGTTCAATTAATCCACTTTTTTCATGGTTTGAGCTTAATGTTAAGGAAATTCTTCCCTTCTCCAAAGACATTAAAATCTTTTGTAGATGTGTTCTAAATGTTTAATATTACCTTTATATTAAAAATTTAAACCATGTGGTATTCATTTTGAGTTATTATGTGAGGCAGGCATCCAATTTCTTTCTTTTTTTATTTTTATAGGCAACCAATTTTCCAACACCATTTATTGGAAACTCCATTCCTTTCCTGCTAGTCTACATGCCAACTTTGCTATGAATCAGGTTTCTGGAGCGGTGTTGACTCTCAATGCTGTTTTTTATTGCTTTATATACCTGTACTGCGCCAACGCCACTTCATCAAGTTTTAGAATACTAGTAAATCTTGAAATCCTGATAAGCAAATTCCTGCACTTTGACTTTCTTCGGAAGTGCCTTGGCTAGTTTTGGCTCTAGAATCAAGTTTTGATGGGAAGACAGATATTTACTATTCTGAAGAGGAAATTCTCCCAATGGAATCTACACTAATAAAAGAGAGACATGCAAATTGGTGTCACTCCACTATGCCACCAGCCAATCAGGATGAGTATGCAAACTAACCCAACAAAGATGGCGGTTAATTTGCATATGAAGGCACAGAGCGAAGACTGAAGGCTCCAGCCTGAGTGAAGGCTGAAGAGGCTTGGCTTCTCTGGTGCGGCCCGAGTGAAGGCCTGGGTTCTGGGTGCCGGAGAAAAACTGGTGCCGGCAGCCGGGGAAAGGAAGGCCTATTGAACGAATCTCTTCATGCAACGGGCCTCTAGTTATTTTATAATGCTCAATGTGGCTCTTGAATTTCTTTCCACCATCAATCAAGGAGAAATATTAATTATTTTCTTTATATAAAGATGATTTGTTATAGAAAATAAAAAATACAGGAAAATACAAAAGTAAAAATTGTCCTAAGCTCTATATCTCAAGACAATCATCATCAACAATTTTTGCATATCTTCAGACCTTTTTAAATACATATACTTATCAGAAGGTATATTCATAAATTTTTACATAAAGAGTTTCATTTATACATTCATGTTTTAGTGCTTGCTTTTTTTACTCAGTAACATATTGTAGAAATCGCTTCAGGTCAAGGAGAACTGTCATAATTTTCACTAGTGTTTGTATTCGTCAGCTTTGCTGTAAGGACAACCCCAACAGTTTAGTGCCTTATAACTACAAATATTTATTTCTTGTGGATATGACATGTCTGGGTTGGGGGTCATCTGCTAGGCTCTGTGTTCCAGGCTCATGTTGTTCCAGTCCAGGATTCGGACAGCCCCTACTTAGGGCAGAGGCAGAAGGGAAGGTGGGGTGGAGGGACATGGTGTGGTCACCCCTGCTTACATTTGTTTGGCCAAAGTGAGACACATGGCTGAGCCCGACATTAGCAGGGGGTAGGGCAGTACACTGCTTCTGCAGGAGGCTCTCTCAGCGCACAGCAGAGGATGGGATAAATACTCCTCTTCCAGGGAAGGGAAAGCATATGTAGGGGTAATTAACAATCTACCACAATGACGGCCGTACATACTCCGTTGCATAAACCAGATGGAGCGAATTGGTGTTCTGAAGTCAAATTTCGCATGTATATATGATACACATGGTGTTTTCTTTTATAATTAGGTTTCAAATCCTACTTCCAGCTTCTCTTCCAGAAAAATTGGAAACTCTGGCAGCCTGGCTCAGCATTACCTCATGGCAACAAATAGTTGCAGCTGATAGTGGCTGACCCCTTGGGAAAGTAAATGCTCTGTAGTCCCCATCACTCCCTATTGTCTCACACCTGACCCACTCCCCTTACTCACGATTGTCATGATATTCCTAGGCATTTAAGTTTTTATATCTGCCCGGATCCCCTACTGATTAACATTTAGGATATTTCTAACTTTTCATTATTATATAAAATGCTGAAATAAACAGCCTTAAATCTACCTTTGAATATTTGTTCAAATATCTGTAATTCCTAAGAGATCGATACAGTACATTGCACATTTTGATGAATATTGTCACACTATCCCTCCAACAATGCATGAGCAGGTCCCCTTCTTCAAACACCAGCAGCACTGGATATTAAAAAGTTCTTTCTCTTCTGCTTATATAATTAGACATAAATGATCATTTATTACAGTCACAAGTTGCATTTTTTTTAACCATTAGCAAAGTTGAATATATTTCCACCTTCTTATCTGCCATTCCTGTTTCTTTCTTTGTAGGTATGTCAGCTGCTTGTTCACTTCCTTTGTCTAGCTTCCAATTGGCACATTTAATTTTAAAAATTAATTAATCGGGACTCAATATGTTAGAAATATTGATGCTGTGATAAATGTCCTTAATTTTGGCAGTGTTTTAGTCTTCCACTGCGATTTTGGTTCTGAAATGTATGTGTCTGTATTGCAGTCACAGCCATTAGGATTTTTCATTGTGGGTCTTCCCAATTAAAATTTTGTAAAAATACTTACTCATATTTTAATTTAATATATTTATGTCAGTCTCCTTATAGCATGTTATTTTATCCATCTGAAACTTATTTTAATGTAAGGAGTAATGTTCAAATTTCTATTTATTTGAACAGTACTAGTCAACTGCCTCAATGTTATTAAAAAATCATTCTTCCCCTACTTATTTGATATACCTTATTACTGCACTAAATTACAATATATATGTGCCTATTTCTGTATTATTTCATTGATTTGTGTGTTTAGTCTATGCCCCACATTGTTATAATTTCTATAGTTTTATGTTTTAATATCTAGAATAATTATTCTTTTTTCCATTATTCTTTTCATTATTATTTTTTACACTTTACTAGATATTTTTATACTTTATTATTTTAAATAAACTGTATAACCATTTTGTCAAGGTATCTTTTTATTGTGCTTTCTTTGTTAGGTTTTGTGTTATATTTATACTTGCTCTAAAAAAAGTTGACTTATTTCACTAGGCTCCAAAATAGTTTAATTAGCACTGGAATTCCTTATTTCTTGGAAGTTTAAAATAATTTGCCTAAAAAACCATGTAGATCAGGCATGTCAAACTCGTGGCCAAGGCATGTGGCCTGCCAGCTGCTTGATGTAGATCTTAGCTTTTAAAATAGCTTTCTAAAGTTATTTTCTGATTATTAGTTAATTTAAACTTTCCAACTTGTGGGTCATGATTTTATAATTTAAAAGTACATAAAGGCAGCACAATAATCACAAAGTACATATCCTACATTAGGAAGACAACACACCAGTGGATCCATTCACAATGGGCAATCTGGCCTTAAATGGAGAATCTGCTGGGAAAGCTTGAGTGGAATGGATTAGGGCAGCCGTGGGCAAACTACGGCCCGCGGGCCGAATCCGGCCCGTTTGAAATGAATAAAACTAAAAAAAAAAAAAAGACCGTACCCTTTTATGTAATGATGTTTACTTTGAATTTATATTAGTTCACACAAACACTCCATCCATGCTTTTGTTCCGGCCCTCCGGTCCAGTTTAAGAACCCATTGTGGCCCTCGAGTCAAAAAGTTTGCCCACCCCTGGATTAGGGAAATACGGTTTGATGATGAAGATGATGGTAGTGACAGTCACCATAATATAGAGAAATCTGGCTGGGCTCTACATGCTTCACATTTTCCCTTTCTTGGTTTATGGCATCCTCATCCCCATAGCTGATTGGAAAGCCATCCTTTCTGCCTTCAACTCTTGCTCTTTCCTCTGGTAACATCTCCACTCCCTATTTGATCCACCTGTCAACTTCCTTGCATCCTTCTAGACCAGCCGTTCTCAACCTGTGGGTCGCAACCCCTTTGGGGGTCGAATGACCCTTTCACAGGGGTGGCCTAAGACCATCGGAAGACACATATATAATTACATATTGTTTTTGTGATTAATCACTATGCTTTAATTATGTTCAATTTCTAACAATCAAAATACATCCTGCATATCAGATATTTACATTACGATTCATAACAGTAGCAAAATGACAGTTATGAAGTAGCAACGAAAATAATTTTATGGTTGGGGGTCACCACAACATGAGGAACTGTATTAAAGGGTCGCGGCATTAGGAAGGTTGAGAACCACTAGACCCAAGTCAAGCACCAGCTTCCCCGGGAGGGCTTCTATGATTTCTCTTCTGCACATCACCCTTGGATACAAGCAGGTGTTCTCTCTTTTTGCCCATGGACCTTTGTGGGCATCTCATCAGGAGTTCTTACCAGACCTTCTTGTACTCACTTGTCTAAATGGCTGCCTCCTTTATAGGACATTAACATCTTGGAGCACAAGGTCTGGGTATTATTCACCTTATTCGCCTGGTATTTCATAGTGTTTGGGAGAGAGTAGATGCTCACTAAGTGTTTACTGAATGCACCAAGCAGGGTGGTGGCTTTCTTGGGGGTGGGGTGGCAGAGGCAGACAGATCTTTCACTGGGCATTGCTCAGAAGAAGGAAACACAGGCAAGAGTGGGCAGGAAGTGACCATAAGCTCTTGGTGGAGCATCCCAGAGCTGGAAATGATGGGAACAGCAGGATGAGCATGAACCCTGTGCAAATCTCTGATCATTTGTGCGAAAGTTACAATGGTAAAAATGCTCCTTTCATTTGTTGTTTTGTATTTTTTTCCAAAATGATCTTTGGAGGAACCAAGAGAACATTAACAAAATAACAGCAATTTAAAATAAGAAGCTTTTGATGAAATTGTTTTAATTACAGAGCCCATTTTGGTGTACTTCAGTTTTGATAATTATTCTGGATCTCACACACACGGCAATTTGAGTTTTACTTAAGACAAGTAAACTAGAGTTACCACACACAGCTTGCGAGGGAAACCACAGTTACCACCGAGCGGTTAGGAGCCATCTAATTGACTTGGAGGTACAGTAATTAACTACTGGGGGAGACACGGAAAGCTCATTTTGTAGATTCCAAGTGTTTCTACACAAGCCCCTCATGTTATTTCAGTCTGCCAGAAGCAAAAGCCATTATGGTTGCCTTTGTCTAAACAGAAGGAGGTAGATATTCCTGGTGGATTTTTAAAGAAATGATGCTGCCACTCTCACTGTCCAGGAATATTATGTGGTGGCATCACAGACACCACCTGATTTTGCTGTTAACTTAAGCAAACAGGATAAAAATTTATTTTATAAAAACTATTATTTTGTGTTGTTGTTAATCCTCGAGGATATTTTTTTCCATTAATGTTTAGAGAGATTAGAAGGGAGGGAGTGGGGAGAGGGAGAGAGAGAGAGACATCAATGTGAGAGTGACACATTGATTGGTTGCCACGCACAAGCCCAGACCGGGCCAGGGATCAAACCTGCAACCCAAGTACATGCCCTTGACCGGGAATCCAACCCATGACCCTTCGATGCATGGGCCAAAGCTCCAACCATTGAGTCACACTGGCCAGGCCTAAGAACATATTCTTGATCATTATAACAATGCAAGAGGTAACTGGTCAGCTACTTCGTAAACCATTTTTCCTTGGGATTTTTTGGAGATTGCCAGAACATTTCTATTATAACTCCAGTATCTTGCAGAGGCCTGGTGAATGTCTGTAATTTCTGAGAAGGAATGAAATTCCCTTGGGTGCCACAACCTTACACACATCGCACCTGTTTGTAGCCAATTTTAAAGCTCTCAGATTTCTGTGGAGGGGAGACTAACATATTGCTTACTGGATAAGTAGTGACAAGGCCAGCAAGTTCCTGAACAAAGCTCAATGTGACTTCCCAAAGAACAGCAAAATCAAGGAAGAGCCACACAACGCCAAAGTTCTGCTCCAGTCCTTAATTTCACGGCCTATAAAGCAGAGAAATCTAACCATCATCTCAGCTCCATTCCTCTGACCAGTTGATGGACAGTGGGCCATCAACAATGTCCTCTGGTGCGTCTTCCATCAAAGGCCATGCCAATTAGCACCAGGTTCTGCATCTATTACTAGTATGTCAGGAGCTGGGCTTTATATGTAGCACAGGAGTCAGCTCAGGGCTTTCTTGCCCCTGGTCCCTTGTTGAAATGCCTCTACATTCCTCTTGCTTCTTTTCTCATCCTGTGGAGTATAAAGTCCTTCCCAAATGTTTGTTTATTCTTTGAGATGATGTTACAGGGTCTTTTGAATTTTCCTTAAAGTCTGGCTTCCTTGAGAAGTTTTCCTGTGTCATATTGACCCGGGCATAAGACAAACATCCTTATCCCATTTTTACTATAATATACTAGAGGCTCGATGCATGAAATTCGTGCAAGAGTAGGCCTGCCTTCCCCCGGCTGCCAGCACCAGCTTCCCTCTGGCCCCTGGGACCCGGGCTTCCCTCTGGCCGCTGGCAGGCACCTGGGACCCGGGCTTCCCTGGCAGCCCCGGCTTTGTCCGGGTGGACGTTTGGTCTAATTAGCCTATTACGCTTTTATTATTATAGATATCCATACCAAGCATTTATGCGTCCAGTGGACATTACAAAAGTTATTTTTGGAGGGGGCTCTTGGGGAAGGAGCCACATTTCATACCAGGCCAGGTGTCTGTCCCATTTGCTGGCCTCCCACTGCCCCCTGCCATCCCTGCTGCCCCACCCCTGCCACCTGAATCTCCCCTGGGAGCAGCCAGATCTGTGCTCTCAGTGCCTGGCAACTGAGCAGTCCCCAGCCTGCTCCCAAAGTGCTTACGCTCATCCATCCACATGCTCAGCAGAACACCAAGTCCTGCAGTTGGGCGGGACTCAACCTTCTTAGAAGGAAGCTGAGATATAGAGAAGAAAAAAATTCTGCTCCATACTCTGCATTTGGCTTTGTCACCTACCAACCTTTTGAATTACGTGTTATTGTTTTGATGTTATAGAACAGCGGTTCTCAACCTGTGGGTCGCGACCCCTTTGGCGGTCGAATGACCCTTTCACAGGGGTCGCCTAAGACCATCCTGCATATCAGATATTTACATTATGATTCATAACAGTAGCAACATTACAGTTATGAAGTAGCAACGAAAATAATTTTATGGTTGGGTCACAACATGAGGAACTGTATTTAAAGGGCCAGAAGGTTGAAAACCACTGTTATAGAAGGAGTTACATACATTGTTCAAAGCCAGAGCTTTGTTCCTTCCTGCTTTGCACCAAGCTCGTCAATAAAGTCCTTCCCAGCTCCGGACGGTCATCTTCTCTGAACTTCTTCCTCGCCATGGCGCCTGGCTATTGAATGAGCCTCAGAATCACGGTCTCCATGTCCTACACTCCTCTCCCTCCATCTCATGCGTGTTCAGCTCCGCTTTCACTCACGTAATGAAGCTCTAACCTGCACAGTTGGCAGTGGCTTCTGAGTGGACAAATCCATGGACTGTTCACATTCTTTCTTCTCCTCCTGTTCTTGAGGACTTGGACGCAATTGAGCGTCCTCTCCTTGAAGCTCCTTCCTCCCTAGGCTTTCATGACACACGTGTCCACATACAAGTCAACAGAATTGTCATCTTTTTTTTAAATCGATTTTAGAGAGGAAGGGAGAGGGAGAGAGAGACAGAAATATTGACGATGAGAGAGAATCATTGATCAGCTGCCTCCTGCATGCCCCCTACTGGGGATCAAGCCTGCAACCTGGGCATGTGAATCCAACCTGGGATCCTTCAGTCTGCAGGCCGCTGCTCTATCCACTGAACCAAACTGGCTAGGGCAATTCAACAGCATTTTTAAAAAGTAACTTGTCTTAACAGCTTCTAAAACATCGATTTTAACAGAAACCATTTGTGAGCTAACATCTTATCAGTTTATGAAATATTTAATTAGATCACTTACCTGTAATACAGTACAGGTATAATTAGGGTTACCATTACAAACACAGGGGCATAAACAGGATGCGAAACAACACGATCCCCCGTTTTCCCCAGCCGTCTGAACACCCTCTCCCTAAATACTCTGTGATCCTGAAAGAGTTCCCTCGGAGCTCAAACTCCTTGTGTAAGACTCAGTGCTATGACTTATCCATATGGGTGGCTTGAGGGGCTTCAGGTCCTCCGTAATCCCTACCTGCTTCCTCCCCAAATAAACACACAGTGTAGTTTAAGTGATATACTTGCTATTCCTGCTTGCAAAGAACTCATAGTCTGACAAGATATATAGAATCAGCATGAAACATTGCTAACCTCAAATCCACTATTCTTATTATAAAGGCAACAAGAAAAGCGGTATCACTTTGAGTGATTCTGTGCCACACAGAAGTTTGTAAGATTTACTGTACATGTTGAAAGGACTGGTGGCTAAACAGGGCAAAACATGTCTTACCAGATATAGAAATTACATCACAAGGAGGAATTACATAATTGTTAGACTACGCTTTTGGAAACTGTGACTCCCTCCTTATTGGGTTAAGTGGTTCCTTACACAAAACTTGACTATATTCTTTCGACAGTGAATAATAACTGGCCGCATTTGCACTGTCTGGCCCGTTTCTGAAACAAAAGCCATCCAATTTTGCTTTCTAAAACCCACCATTGCAATGTCCTGAAATTTCAGAAAAATCTTTCTGAGAGAGACTATACCAGGTACATGCAGCTGAAGAAACAAAATAAAAAACTATTTGACAGGGTTTCAGTAGACTCAGTAGACTCTTTTCCCTCTTCACATCCATGAGTCTTACTGCATGAGATTTTACTTTCATCCACACGAGGATGGAGTTGCTGTTTTTTCTTACCCTGAATCTATCATTCAATAAATGTGCACCACACATCTGAACTACTGAGCTGAATTCATCATGCCCTATTTAAGCTGTAGAATATTCAGAATATATAAATTATTATCAATGCAGCAAACACTGTACGTTTTATTAAGAGGAAAAAATATTTTACTAGCTTACCTGACCAAGTCAAATAAATCTCAGCCAGATAACCTAATTGTTAAAAGAAAAGAAAACTAAAGCTATCGTTTTTTGGTGATGATTGGAAGTTTCTGTCCAGTTTGAGGGGGAAATCTGGAACTAGGTGATCTTATAGTGTTTGGAGAAGATGCATTTAGAAACAGAAGAAATTGAGGACTCAAAGTCTAATGAATGGGTCCAAGGATAGAGGAGATCCATGATAACTCGCCTTGACACTCAGTCATTTGCTCCAAACCTGGCATAATTCTATGTACAATTTAATCTGATACGCTGTCCACATGAAGTTTTTGCATGAAAAGAACTCATTTTTTTACAAACTCTGTATTTCAAAATAGAAAGACACCACCAACAGGCCCAGTCCCAGTCTGTCCTTGGATGAAGATCACGGGCGTGGGGAGTGTATAGATAATCGGCAATCCCGCTTCCCCTGGACTCCCAGGACACTGCCTCTTACTCTCTGCATCTTGACCGCAATTCTTCCTTCCTTAAAGGGCCTCACTCTCGATGTTGTTTTTGGCCACCCATGTGTTTCAGATGGTAGTGTATGCTGTTTCACATATTACAAGATTTCACTTGCCATTAAGAGCATATTTCAAACCTAAGATGAACATATAATTTGTTTTGTTTTTTTATTTTTACCTAGGGAAGATAAAATACATTTTAAAAAAATGTCCATTAATGCTGCGGGCTGGAGGTGTCGCCGCATGCCCACACACCTTGATTTGCATCTTTAGAGACGAACAAGAGGTCCTCTGGCTTTCATGAGTCCCAGTCTGCATCAGCAGTAAAAGGTAACATTTGAGAGAAACCAGCCTGACCGCCTCCAACTGGATGGCCATCACTCTAATATCCAAACTGAACTTTCTTCTCATCAGAAACCTCCCTCAACACTCATTTGGCACAGAGGCAAACAGGCCATTGAGCAACCCTGTAAAGCAAAGGTCTCAGCTACTAACAGGCACCATTAAGCAGGTAAAATATGTCTGCATATGAGTCGGCATCATTATGGGGCTATATTTCTTAGCACCTAAGGTTTACTGGCTCCTTCTCCGAACCTGACAGTGTCCTTCAGGAACTATCAAACATATCATAACCCACACGATTAAAGGAGATAGAGTGTACCTTTCTCTAAATAATCTTTTCCTACAGCAGGTAAACTTAGTGCTCCTGGGGAAAAAAATGTGAAATAACAAGAAGTAGCAATTTTCAAAAGCTGGTGTGAGAAAAAAAAAAATCTTACGCGGCAGGCGCTCTGAGCCACATAAGGGGCCGCTCTACAGCACCATTACTGCACATTTTCACAAAGAGATGATGAAAACGGGCAATGAATGAGAGTGGTAGGGAAAGATTCATTCCACCAAGTGCTCAATCAGATGTCTTTGTGTTCAATAAATAATTTTAAAAATTAACAGCATTCGAGTGATGGAGAATGGGATCCTTCAGCGTCCCAGTCTGTGCTCATCAGGTTCCACATTCAAACACCATCCGCCCCCCCCCACTCCCGGCCCCCAGCGAGGTGGGCACAGAGACAGCCATCAAAGGGCCTCCCCAGCTTTCCTGCGATGAGCATCTTCACAATCTAGTGTTTTGACTGTACACATAGCTAAGTGTAAAACCAAGGGCGAGTCGGATTTATGCGAACATAGATGAATGTATATATCAAAGACAAAAGGACAAGGGGCTTTGTGGCTATTGTCTCAGCTGGACTCCCTACCCAGCCTCCCCAATATTAACCAAAACAGCATTAACCAACAGTGAGAGTACCACCTGGGCTTTCGAATGTGTAACTTTAATTAAGGACTGAGGCTTGGATGCTTTGGAATTTGCCTACAGTCTTGGCAAGATTCCACTAGTAATCCCTCAGAGTCTGTTCTCCAAGTTAGGTCATGGGGATTACAATGGGTAGATTAATTACGATACTTAAATGTGCTCATTCTCAGGGTTGATACGTATTCAGATGTTTCATAAACTCTGAAGTGGGACATGGTGGTTTTAGAGTCAGACAGACCTGAGCCCACGCTCTGAGGCTGTGTGAATTCTGTGGTCTACACGACACCTGATCTCTGAGATGGAATCACTGTGTCACAGAATTGTTGAGAGAATTCCTGTATGGCGGGATGCTTAAAACACACTTGCACACTATCCAGTGCACAGACATTATTCTGAAATTTCTCATTACTATTTCAGCATAGGAAGCTACAACATTACAACAAAAATGGCTTTGTTTTATTTTATTTTTTTTGAGGGAGGAGAAGGGCTCAGAATGTTGGCCAGGTCAGTTAGCATTGCCCAAATGTGTGTCACAAACAGCAGCGGGTTATGGGAGAAATGCTGTCTGCTGGTTCTGTTCTGTACCTGCCTTTCTGTTTCTTGTTTTGTCTCCTCTCTGTTTTTTATCTTCTGAAACCTTCGCTTAGTCATTCAGCAATTTATATTCGTTAGCAAGCACGTGACAGGTCAAACTCCTCAGTATTCTGTAAAGATGACTTAGACCTACATCATGTCCTCTCTCAGGAGTTTGTGGCTCGGTAACGATGACTAGTTTTCATGCAGATCTGGTTCTGTGCACCTTCCTGGGCAGACGGGGAGACTATACTCCACTGGCCTGTCCGTTTAGGAGGGGACGGATTACCAGCTAAGGCAGAAGTGCCATGACATTTCTGGGCCAGGACATTTACTACATTGTGAGGCGGCTCCATGCCCTGTGGCACCTTGTAAGCCTCCTGCTAAGCGTGATAAGAGAAGGCAGCTGAAATTCTGATTCACTGAAGAAAGGAAGGGTGGATGAAGTCCCTGCTTCAGTCAGCCCATTGGACTAGGTATGAGAGAAATTCAACTTTAAAAAAATATATATTTTTATTGATTTCAGAAAGGAAGGGAGAGGGAGAGAGATAGAAACATCAATGATGAGAGAGAATCATTGATCGGCTGCCTCCTGCACACCCCACACTGGGGATGGAGCCCGCAACCTGGGCATGTGCCCTGACTGGGAATCGAACCATGACCTCCTGGTTTATAGGTCGATGCTCAGCCAGTGAACCACACCAGCCAGGAGAGAAATTCAACTTTTGTTTACCTTTTCCACAACTAGTCATTTCTTACACCAATTAATACACAGAGAGAAAAACAGCATAGTAATTATGTACAAGATACTTATATATATGAACATCTGAAGAGGATTTCAGCTGTGAAGTCCACATGTAGGAGACGTCATTATGGCTCAATCTTGAAAGATAGTTATTATTTAGCTATGTGATGATGCGGGGGGAAGGAATTCCATATAGTAGAACTACTCATAAAGAGAGAGAGAGAGAGAGAGAGAGAGAGAGAGAGACCAACCTATAGGACATTGCCTATTAACTTCCAGGCCCTAAGTGAGGTTACAATAGTGGGGGGAAACATGCATAGTCCCCGTCCTAATGGAGCTCGCAATCTCGTGGAGAAGTCAGACATTAGTCAAAGAATCACACACACACACAAATGAATGTTGAGTTACAACTGTGACAAACACGCAGGAGAATTAAGTGATATAATATGAGATCACAGAATAAGAGAAATCCATCTAATTAGGGAGGCCAAAGGAGGCTCTCTGAGGAAGAAATGACTGACCTGAGATCTGCGAACAGGAGTTCACTGGACAAGTTGCAGTGGTGGAGAGAGAACAAGGCGAGAGAGGACTGGGACCTTAGAGAACGAGGCACAGGACAAATCTGCAGAGGCAGGAGGGACAGGCCTCATATGAGTGCATTACAGATGCTCATCTTTATCATGAGAGCAATGGAAAGTCACTGGGATGTTTTAAGCAAGACGGTGATAAGATCCAACGTGTGTGTCCAAAAGATTGCTCTTTTCCACAATTTACTACAGAAAATAAATTGGAGGGGGTAAAAGTTGAAGCAGGTGAACCAACTGAGGAGATACTGCAAAATGTCTAGGTAACAGATAATAGTAGCTTACACAAGGATGGCGGTAGGGGAGAGGAAAATGGAGAGAATAGAAGGGATGTGAGAGATGGCGAACTTGGTGATAAATCAGACATGAGGGTGAAGATAGAGGAAGGTTTCCCATTTGCATGACAGAGAAAACGGCATGCCACTGGGAGGAAAAAACCGGATATGGAAAAAAATCTCTAAATTCTATTTTTTTTTTAATCCTCACCCGAGGACATTTTTCCAGTGATTTTTAGAGAGTGAAAGAGAGAGGGAAAGACAGAGAAATATCGATGTGAGAGAAACACATCGATTGGTTGCCTCCTGCATGAGCCCTGATGAGGGTCTGGGCAGGGGAGGAGCCTGTAACTGAGGTACATGCCCTTGACCTTAACCAGAATTGAACCCAGGACCCTTTGGTCCACAGGCCGATGCTCTATCCACTGAGCCAAACCGGCTAGGGCCTAAGTTCTGTTTTGAAGTGCCTTTGAGACAGACAGGAGGAAATAGCAGGGAAGCAGTTCTACCTCTGGTCTGGTTCTTAGAAAGGCACGTCTCCAACGAGACAAGCCCACCAATCACCTGGACAGCATGCCCAAATGCAGGTTCTGAGTCAGTAGGTCGGAGGGTGGAGTCCGTGATTCTGCAGTTTTAACATGTTCACAGGTGATATCAATACTGCTGATCAACAGACCACACTTCCAGTAGCAGGGGTTTGGAGGACAAGTCTGGTTGCAGCTAAAATGTATGAGAAATTATAATTAAAGATCTACCATTGGGTTTGGGTAGCGATGCTTAGAGAAAGCACAGAGTGATAAGAGCAGAGGGTCTAGAGCTGAGCTCTAAGAAACATCGAGTTTTAATGGCTGAATAGAGGTATATAAGCCGGCAAAGAAAGCAGAAAAGGGATAGAGAGAAAGGAGGGAAGCCAGGAGAATATTACACAAGTGAAGTCAAGGCAGGAGCGTATTTTAAGAAAGATGGAGAAGGACCATTTTGCTGTATGACGGAGCCGGAAGGTAGGATTGGGCGGGTTGATGAGTGAGTAGACGGGGAGGAGATGAAGTCACTGCACAGAGAAAATTCTTCAGAGAAGCTTGATGTGAAATAGATAAGAGAGATGAAGCAGTAATGGGGGTGCATGAGGGGGGGTGGTCTAGATTTTTTGTTTCCAATGATAGATCCTTAAGCCAATTCCCTATTCTTTGAGTTTCAGCTTAATCATCACTTTACTGTGGATCCTTCCCTGACTTCCAAGCAGACCGAGGCACTCCTTTTCTTCTGCTGCCACCGCACACTGTGTACTGCTCATCACACAATCATCAAACTCCAGAGCAGTGGTTCTCAAAGCACGGTCCGAGGAACCTACGGGTCCTTCGAGGCCCTTTTAAGGGGGTCACGAGGTCAAAACCATTTTCATAATGCTAGGACATTATTTATCAAAATACTACTAAGAAATTATATTTTGTTGTGTAGCTATTTGTACCGATGGTGCAAATGATATGTTGAGTAAAATTGCTGGAGTTGAAGCATGAATCAAGACTGTGGTACCAACCTGTGTTAGCAGTCAGGTATTCCTCATCTGCTGCATAATCATAATCAAGTAATACTAATTTCACTTAAGAATGTGTTACTCCGTGAAATCTGGACTGCGGTGCACACATCATTTTAATATTCTGTGCCAGGAAAAGGGAAGCCATGGTGGTGTCTCAAGAAAGGGACTTCTGTGCCTCTCTAGCTGAACTAGCTGCACTTTTTTTTTGGGGGGGGGGGGGGACGTCATTTTTATCTTACATGAATGACTGACAAATTTTGGTTATTCCACTGTGGATATATGGAAGACATCTCCTGAAAAATGAAGAAATGCCTGTCACTTCAAGGAAAACAATTGGCAGTGTGTGTGGCCAATGGTAAAATAGAAGCTTTACAGTGAAAAAAAAGATTTATGGCCTTTGAAGAATTTATCTCTTTTCTAACACAGTAAATATCTATAGATATAATCCATGAAACAAAAGCTCTTTGTGGTCCTCCATCCTTTTGAAAAGTGAAAACAATCTTTGGTGAACAGCTGTCTTCCTTTTAGTGGGTGGGCTCCTCTAGGGCAGACACCGAATCCTCCCATCTTTGAGGCTCCAGTGGCAAGCGTGATGGCTGTGCGTGGTACGCACTCAGTACGTACTTGCCAAACTTTAAAATGAATGGGTCTGCGGAAAATCTTACCAATGAAGGCGAAACTAAAGGGAGAAAAAGTAACTTGGAGAATCTGTATTCACATTTGACAAAAAACATTAAAAGCCTTAGAATGTTTTCAACATTTATCAGTAATTCCATGTCTAGGAAATTTCCCTAAGGAAATAATCTATTCTAAGGATATGCATGAAGATGTAGCTGGGAGAGCAGTGCAACCCAAAGTAAAATGTATGGATCCACTCAAAGAAAAATTCTTACAGACCACCCTCCCAATGTCAACTTATGCTATTTTTAATGTTACTTAAATGTGTGAAAATATGAAATTACATAGTAACTCTTTATGGTTATAGTTCCTGTACAACTATACAACCTAAATAAATGTGAAACAAATTTACAAATTAAATACAATATTTACAAACAAACAAAATTCAAATCAGCAGCATCAGTTTAGGGTGACTGCTTATATTCATTTGAACCTTGATTACTGCTTGCTATGTCACTAGGGTATGAACTTCTTGAGTTTCTTTTTGAGTTTGACATGTCTATGCTACCACCATGTGATGACTCCATTCTGCCACCACTTGTCTCTATTTGAACTTGCATTTGTCTTGCACACGGTGGTTCCACTTGGTGGAACTAAGTCTACCATCACTGTCCTATTAAGTTGACCTCTGCCCTTTCTCATCAGTCCACAATAACAAAGGTGACCCATAATGGCTCCAGTACACTGTGAATACGGATACAAACTCAGACACTGAAATTGCCACAAGGTGCTTATTTAGAATGGATGATCTAGAATATGCTTTCATGAAGACACAGCATTTAAAAATTCTCTTAGTCGGACCTCACAGAGTGAAGACTAAAATAAAAATTATTAATGGTGAAAAACTGTAAGTAACTTAAATATCCATTAAAATAGTTAAATAATTTAGGGACTATCACTCTTGCAGAGTATTATGGAGTCAGGGGAAATATGATGAGAAATAATATTTCATTAGATTGTTCATAATACACTGCTGAAATACCAGGTTGCAATGTTTTATCTATCTAGTGAGAGATTCGTCTGGAAGAGTCTGGAAGTACAGTCAACAAAAAGTTAATACTGTTATGGTATTATAAGTGATTTCTATTTTCTCCTGGGGGTTTTTCAATATTTTGCAAACATTTTACAATGAGTATATATTTGCATTATAATAAAATGAAAACATTATTTTAAAAAGAATTCTTACACAAAGCATCTGACACAAAACTACTAGGCTTAATGGCTTAGGGACAGGTCATATTTATAGTAAGACAACTTCTAAGTACTTGCTATATGATAAAGACCCAGAAAAAAAAAACAATGAGAATTGCCGTGCAACTCCTCCTTAGTGCAGAGATGACCCACAATGGACATCTTCCTGACAGTGTTCTCACCTCCCCACCTCCAAGGAGCTAACAGAATCACTTTAATTCTCGTCATGCTATTCAATCTCCCTCAGAACAATGGAACTTGCAATGAGACATGATTCTTTGGCCTTGTTTACTTTATTTTATTTTTTTGGATAAGGCACAACTTTTGCATAAGCACTCTCTACTTATACAGTCACTGTTCGTCACTTAATTATATAGTTAAGCCATGGATTACAATAGCAAATGCACAAAGATGTAATTATAGGATAAGTACCTGGTAATTTCTATTCTCTGAAGTGAAGACTGAATGTTAATTAGCTTTAAGCATATTACAGTAGGTGCAATTATCAGGTAATCTTTGGGAATGTGTGCTTTTTGGATCAGCATTTATTAAGTAAATCCCATGTAGTTATGAGGAATGTCATAAACAGCTGCAGACCTCTGTGCCCGGGTAAGAGAAAGAATTAGAGAAGTTAATTCCACTGTCACCTCATTGGTATTACAATATTCCCACTGCTCCCTTGTAATCTGTCCCACGCTCAATTATTCACTGTCCTCAGCTACCTGGGAAATCTGGAGACGCTGTCCACGGGATGCATATCTAAGTATGAATGGCTGGTCCATCTAACGGAACCCCTCTTACGCAGGGCTTGCATTTAAATGTGAAATCATAATCAAGTGTCCAGGTGGCAACAGTTTTTGCTCCACAAGCTGCAGCACCGACTCAGGAATTCAAAGGCAGAAGCCCAACAGATTAACGGTCCCCATAATATTATCTCTGCAACATGCAATTTGTTCTCAATGATAATTAGATATTTAGAGAGCGACGTAATTAGGAAGAAGCGGCTTAATGCTTTCTGTTGTTGTTGTTTGCTGAGAATCTCCTGACAGCCGGCTCCTCTCTGGGAGGGACAAGATTCAGATCCCAGAATCTGCAGGAGCCGGCTACGCTGAGAAATGGCTCCGACACTCCGCCTGGTGAAATGAAACCATCCCAAATTCAAACCTCTTTGTGGCTGGCTGGTGTACCCTGTCTCCCACCCTTGAAAACACGCCAGGATTCTGTGTATACATGCTTCCTAAGCATGGATTAACGAAAGAAATACTGGGCCAGATGTAAAGAGAAATGAGGTAAAAATCCATTTCAAATCCTTTTGGAGCGGTGATGGCTAAACGGCCACGTAAAGGTAAGATCCACGTAGAGATGGCTATTTCCTTTTGTCTGTTTGTGACGGCCGCTTCCCTTTCCCCAAAGCTCCAGTATTGCTGCTGTTGGAGCTCATCTCTACATGCACAGTTTTCCCTGAAATTGCAGTGACCATCAACCACCAGGCCGGAGCCTATGAGCAGAGTGGACACCATGCTACTGAGAAATGTCATTGCCACGTCCACCTAATGCCATACCATGGGCTCAGAATGGAAGGCACAGAAACACTGCTTGTGCATCTCAAGGACGTGGGCCACTTCAGCAGGTCAGAGAGCCTTCCCCATTACAACTGTTCTCTCCCTTATAGCATTTTTATGCTGAAAACCCCACATTTCTATCTTTTCTCATTCCCACCACTGGAATCTTCCAATCCTTCAATCAAACAATGAATACTTGAGGAGTAAGGAGGTAAGTTTTTCTACAAGTTCAGCCCCTGTGGCTACAGAGCCACGAAGCTACTTGCAGGACTCCTGTCTACAGTGTCGGGGAGCCCTGGTACTAATGGAGCAGCACGAACAAAGCACGTGCATTATCAGCAGAGAGCAGAGCCTCTTGAAACTTAGGCCAGAATATAATGCCGGGTAGGTCCTTCTTAGCCTCCGTATAAATGAAGCACATCTCCAGGTCCCTCCTGGGCAAAAGAAAGCTGCTTGTAGAGTATTTGCCCCGCCCCAGATCAATCTACCGAACTGGTGTGCGTCCCTTGGCAGATTCCATGCATTTGGCTAAGGTGTGTGTGTGTGTGTGTGTGTGTGTGTGTTAAGGTTGCTTATAAGTCAGTGGTTCTCAACCTTGGCTGCACATTAGAATCACCTGGGAATCTTTTTAAAATCCTGATTTCTGGGCCTCATCCTCCAGAAATTCTGTTTCTTTGTTACTAATGTTGTGGCCCCACCCCATAACAAAGAAACAGAATTTCTGGAGGATGCGGCCCAGAAATCAGGATTTTAAAAAGATTCCCAGGTGATTCTAATGTGCAGCCAAGGTTGAGAACCACTGTTATAAGTTATCTGTATCTATTTCATTCTTATAGTTTCTCACAGTTATCTATTTTCTGGGAGATGCATCTTCCCAGTGGCATCCTCTCCTGCCCAAACCACAGTGATAAAGAAACTGTGTCTCCATGGCAGAGAGTACACTGGGGAACATTAGGTCGGTTGGAATGAAGCTGCGTGTTCTTGGTGAGTGGTCAGTGTGCTGAGGCTGCCCGCAGGCTCTGAAACAGGTTTAGCCAGGCCGGTGTCCCCCAGAGCAGAGGCCCCATCGTCTCTTACCATCACTCTGCACATGCAAGGTGGTTTTCAAACTAGGTTCGCAGAGCCCTAAAGAGGTTTGCCTGGAGGGCAGTGGGAAGGGCCATGGCAGCTTCCTGGCCCTGTCCCGTTCTCCCAGAGCTGCTCCACTTGTATCTGCTGGGATTCCTCCAAAAGTTTCATTTGCAGAAAAGACATGGAGGGACCATTTGACTTCTTTCTGCCCTGGAACTAGGGTCCCAAAGGATGGAGTGTGTGTTTATTTTACCCAGTGCTGGGTAAACATAGCCTAGCACAGTGCTTAGGATTTTGCTTGTACTCAGTAAATATTTTTAAATAAGTGTATAAAATAGTGAGGTATACTTGTTATGGGAAAATATTGCCAAGTCCTTAGAGGGATTAAACCAACATAACATTTCTAGAGCTATGTTGTGGGCTGAAGTATTTCTAGTCCATTCTGTTGATTTTATTTACTGTTTATATTTGTTAGGATTTAAATATTCTCAAGCACTGTTTTCATTCCCAAAGTCCAAAAATAAATTCATAGGGGAAATATCTGAATACCAGCATACCTTACCAACTAGCTGGCACTAACCTATCCTTGACCCAACTGTATGTACAGATAGACACTATCTGGATTGGGATTGCACTCCCATATTCCGGAGAAAGAGCTGGAGAAAGAGCTAAAGGGAGATTTCAGGAATTCTTGGCAGACATCATTGTTTAAGCAAATCATAATCTTCCCGAATGGTCTCCTAGGGTCTGACCAATCACAGGGATAGCTAATAGTAAGTCTACTCAGGCAGTTTCATTTCTAGCCATGGGTATTACCGATCTTTACTGCAGGCTACATTCTGAGAAGGAGCGAGCTCTCTATTCACATTAATAGCAAATAAAATGACTCCCATTCGACCTAAGGTGAAGAACAATGCAAGCAGCATTCTAGCTTCAATCAGATGCATCCCTTCTCAATTTTATTCTCAGGCTTCTAAGAAAGACGGAAGCATATTCTGTGGGGATAGCAGCTCAAAGCAGCCCCATTCCAATATACAAGTTACTCGTTTTAGTTTGTAATTGCTTAGAAAGCACAAAAGTTGTATGGTTCTTGGCTTGGAGCCATAAGGCAGAAAATTTACTGTACTGTGCTTCTAATTGTCTGCTAGGCTTTTTAAAGGGAAAATCATTCTGGATAAATTGCTTAGCTGAAATGCTAGAAATGTTTTAAAAAGAAAAAAGAAGTTTTCTTTCCCGAAGTGTCAGAACAGTTCTTTAATTAAAACATGGTAAGCTTATCACTAAGAGAATATTCAGAGAGTGAGAGATTAGAATTCAGTTTACGAACCACTTACAAACACAAATTACCCCCAAATGCTTTCAAATTATTATTTAATATATACTGTCTTGGCAATTAATTAATTATGCTGATCACTGTCAAATCTCTGTAAATATACAGCAATCATTCATTCATCTCACCTTAACTGAGCATGCACTAAATTCTGTGTCTGAGTAAATTTACATACTAATTCCTTCCTCCTCCCCCAATCTGGTGATTTCACTTCCCAGTGAAACACAATTAAAAATGGAGAAAAAGCTGGAACGTAAATGTTAATTATAAAGTGCATGCATTTTACCAGGCATGTAGATATTTTCATGTTGTTACCCCACTAAATATAAATCAAATAGAAGAGTGAGGAAAGAGTATACATTCACAAGCACTGAATGAAGCATGGCATGGACATTAACTTGTTTGAGCCTTAACTATTCCTAAGAGATAGGTAGCACGGTCCCTCTTTTACAAAATGAAAGAAAACCGAGAAAGGTTGAGTGTCTCCCCAGGATAAAACACCGAGGAAGTGGCAGCAAATTTGATATTCTGACCATTGAACCACACTGCCCTTTCTGTTCCGTCCTGGGTTAGGTAATATGAGGACCTCACAAGTAGTGGCTCATCAGCTTATACTTACACTTGTCTTATTTTCACTATGTATCCAAGACTCATAGTATTTGGTTTCCTAATTTGTCTTTCAATGTTCCTATGACTGAATGCTGCCTTAAGCCAAGGCCCAAGTCCTTAATGGCTGCTTTTATCCAAGCCCTGGATTCGAGTATCAAGCTCTCTGAAAGTCAACTCAAGTTTCTTGAAGACTGGATCTCAAGCCACGCTGCCACAGACCTTAATGCCAACAGCTAGCCCCCTAGCTCCTGCAAATCATGGCCTCACTTCTGCCCTGAAATCTCCTTTCAGTCTCTGGCTAATCCTGGCTGTCCTTCCAAGTTTCCCCGTAACATCTTTTACTCAGCAAGACCATCTTTGACCTTCAAATCTAAATGGGAAATTCTCATACTTTTCTGTATTTTCCTTCACTGTAGTTACCACAATTTGTAATTAGGCACATACCAGTGTGATTACTTGTTTGATGCCTGTCTGCTACACACCTAGTAAGTGTCCACTCCTAGTAAGTGTTCACAGCACGCAAATGAAACTATCTATGCAAAGCCCTTAGTCCATAATAGGTGCTCAATACACATTCACAGTATTATTTCAGAAATGCATTAACTCTACTTAGATGCTTATATCTTTATCCTCCTTCCATGTTCCATTTTTTTTTAGGGACTGATGCCTTGGTTTAGAGGGATTTCTTTTTGAGTCACTTTCCAAACTGTTCTTACAAAATATTGATCCTCAACTTATTCCTCCATCTGTCCCTTAGAATAACCTAACCCCAAAGAGCTATCGGAATGGGTAGACCCTCTCCCTCTCCCAACTGGGTAATGACAGTAACTTTCAAACATATGGATGTTTTATTTATATAGATTACCTAGTTTTTAATGATGTCTTGCTTACTAAGATCTTTAGGGTAATTTCAACAGCTCACCAACTTTATTCAACTGGAAAAGAGCTCTTAAATCTACTTACATTAAGAACTTTGCTATTAACATAAAAATCTCTTCAGTGAGTTCACTGATAGAGACATACCAGTACAATGCTGAAATGCACAAAAGATAAATGATTTATTAGTCAATTTAATTCAATTTTGTCAGCAAGTCTTATCAATTCCCACTTTGTATTAACTTTTGAATTCATCAGATACAGTCTTTTTCTATCATTCTCTGGACCCTTACCTGCTTGGATTACTATAATTTGTTTTCATGACTGGTCTTCCACATCTGGTCTTAATCTTTTGCAGCTGAGCTTATGTACTGCAGCACAGTTCATTTTCTTATAACCCTGCATTTGAAGTTGGTCAGTCCTGCTCAACAACTCATAAAGGTTTCCCAATTCCCACCAGATCAAAACCAAATGCATCATGGGAGTGAGGGCCTCCCTACCATCTCCCATCTGCCTTAGCAACTCCTCACTTTCAAATCCCTCCAATTCCCGACTCCTCTTTCTTCATGAGTCCCTCCACTTGCATTGACCTTCTCCTGCAATACTGTCAGCCCAAGTCTTGCTCCTCACTTGGAAATCCTCAAGTTCTACTGACTCCATTTACATTTTAGTGTATTAGTCTGGTAGGGCTTCAATATGAAATATCACAGACTGAGGGGCTTAAACAACAGAGCACAGTTCTGGAGACTGAAGTCCAAGATCAAGGTGTCGGCAGGTTTGGCTTCTCCTGAGGCCTCTGCCCCAGGCTCTCAGATGGCTGCCTCCTCTCTGTGTCCACACATGGTCTATTTTCCTGTGAGCACACCCCCATGGTGTCTCCTCCTCCTCTTATAAGGACATCATTCCTATAGATTTAGGGCCCAACCCTATGACATCGTTTACATTAATTACCTCTTTACAGGCCCTATCTCCAAATGCTATCACATTGGGGTTCAGGGCTACAACATCTGAATTTGGGGGAACACAATTCAGACCATAACATTTAGTGCTATTTTTCACCTCTCATTTTTATCTTTTATAAACATAGAAGTGTCACACATTTATTTATTGTCTGCCTGAGGAGGTTATAGTCTCCTTCAGAAAGTATCTAAATTTTCTTTTCTATTCCTGAAGTTTGTGCATAATTAATATTTATTTCTTTTATTCAATGGTACCCAGTACTTGAGAAATAGACTCTCCAGAAGCACCTGTAAAGGTAAACAACATCTTCACTTCCCAAGTCAGTAACGGAGGGCAACCTAAAATAAGGCAGGGACCTGGTGCTACCTGCTTCAATTAGTACTGGTCAGTGTGAGAATGGACACTCAATCAAGAGGTAAGGCAATCAGAGGGGTAGTCTGCAAGCTCGAAGAAGTCAGCCCCGCAAGTACAAGGCACCTGTGGCCTTGAACTCTGGATTCTAAGGAAGCCATAGGGTGAAGTCAAGATGTGGAGCGAATGTCACTGACAGGTAGAAAAGGAACAGATCTTCTCCAGCAGCCGTCAGAGATACGGCAACCGCATCTTCCCCTAACCGAGAAGCCCAGAGAGCGGTGTAGGAGATTGGGGACGAGAGGATGAAGGAGAGGAGACGGGCCGTACTAGTCCTGGGCATTATTGTGCTGTCTCCTTCTGGTTCTTCCAGACCTACTGTCCCCAGCAATTCCCACTCCATCCTCAGAAGCTTGCTTTTAGCCATTCCAGAAGTTCTTTGTATCTGTGTTAACAACCTCAACTGATCAATCAATGGAATTACTAGAAACCTTCTTAAGGAATTCTCAATGTCATTTTTCCTACCTGAACACTAAAATGAATGAAGTTATTAAGTAAAATGCTGTGACATAGTCCATAAGTATTCTGAAACTAGTTGTCTTTGAATGAATGAAAGAAAAGTTGCCAGCATATTTCCCTCTGCCATTTTGATTGAAAGTCAAATATTTACCTAATAGATGATCCACAGAGTAGAATCCACACAAAAGCTTTGGAGCAACAAAGCATTTCGCCTTCTGACCCGAAGGACCCTCACTCCTCCCTTTTCCCAACTAAAAATTACCTTATGGCTTAGAATTTCAGACCTGAGCAAGTCAGGGAAGTATTTTAAGGGTGGACTAGGGTGGTCAAGAAAGAAAGGTCACAGCTCTTAAAAGTCATGAAGTATTTGACCTCATACTGAACAAGAGCTTTTCCAGTCCAGCTCAAGTTCACCTCCTGGGTGAGTTTGGGGAGTCTGAAATCCTCCCAGGAGACTCTGCTGCCTCATATTTGCTACTCTGGGGTCTATGCCCTGGTTCTTGGTCATCCCTGTCTTGGCAATGGCTGCTCTCATGGTGGCATCACTAGTGACCCACAGAACCAGCTTCTCTGTCCAGAGACAGACAAGCTGTGGAAGTTCACAGACAAGGAAACGGGAAGACAGACAAAGGGACATCTTTCTGAAACCAGCCACATCTAGCACGTGGGTCTCCGCTGATTACGCTCCGCTCCGCTGCTGCACAGCTATTGCCTGCCCTCTCAGAGCACTCATCTCACAATGAGGAGGGAACACTGTGAGATAGGACCAGAAGGATCTCCTTACATGGCCAATAAATAGCGTGGACAGCCAGATTTTAAAGAAGAGCAGCTACGCTGAAACCTCGAAGATTTCCCAGAAAATGTAGGCTTCCCAGAATTCTGGCCTGTTTTTTTACATAAACAAATCAAGGCAATGTTTCACTCACGGAGCCTTCATTATTACTCTGGCAAATGCTAGAAAAATTGGCAAACCGACGCATCTGCCTGATTTACGGCTGCTCTTTCTCTGGAGCCCTTGAAGTCGGTACATAACAGCTTCCCCAGGAAACTGCACATATTCACTTGATTTCAATTAGTTTTCTCCACACAGTCCACAGCCTCTTCAGCCAGCTCAGAACACGTGACTTGTAGTGTTGCTTAAGCTGCTTGACTTCTGAGATAAGCACTGAACTCCTACCTGGTTATTCCCCGGGAAGATTGGATCCTTTGTGTCTTATCAGTTTACCTGCTGGTATTTACTTAACACTATTTGTGAAGAGCGCTCACTTTTTTTTTTTTTTGTCTTTTTGATTTGATAAAGTTTACCTTTATCTTCTGATTAACACAATTCTACCTTTGTGACCTGGAGTCAAACATTTTTTTTTTTGAATGGGCCAGTCTAATACAACCCTGGGAACTGAACAGTCCCCACTCTTGGATAAGACTTTTAAGCTGGCACAGTCCCTATTAGGCTTTTGAACTTTTAACAAGAGAAAGCACTGACAATCTTTCTGTCAACATTTTCCTGCGCCGCAAATTGCTCATGCATTAGAGATTCTCTAGAAATGACATAAAAAGGCTATGAAGCAAATGTATTCTTGTACTGCAGGTCTGCAAGGCAGGGTAATTTCAGAACACACCACATACGCTGAAAAGATGGCAGATGCAAGAATTGGATTTAACCTAGATGATAACCCAATTTTCTCCCTAGTGCTGTAACTCAATAACTCTTTAATGGCCTCTTAGATAAACAGATGGATGTCATCAGAAGGCCCGGGATGATAAATCTGATTGGTGTCTGAATAATTTGCACTGCTTTATCCCCAAAAGCAGCAGCAGGAGAAAAATGGGAGAACCCACCCTCAAGCCCCAGCATGGGAGTTTCAATTATTTGATTAGAGACAGTTGTATTTTCCCAGTGGCATAATACTGAAAACAACCAGAATGGCAAAGTCCAGGAAGTGCAATCTATCTTTTTAATTAGGGCTCTTCTTTTGAAGATTTATACTGCGCAGTTTGGCTGTGCTTATACTCATTAAGTTGACTCAGTTTGTTTTCATACAGATTTCCAAATACTCAATTAAAGCTCTTTGGGAGATCATGACTTTCAATTACCCATGATGGCCCGGGGTTTATAGACCCTCAAGTCCATGGCCCGCTTTCTGCTGGTCAAGCAGTTCCTGATTCTTTGAATTGTTCCTTTACTTGAATGCTTTTTCATTTAGCTCACTAGCTCACCGGGATCATTCAGTAGAATTAGATTTCAAATGGTTCAATGTTGGAAGTCCAATGAGGACATGAAGAATCTGACTAAGCTTTTCCAGGGTTGCAACTGTCAAATTCCACACCCACCCTGATAACCTCTTGCTTTTGAGTCTGGAAGAAAAGGTATGGCTAAAAACAATAACAATGAAACATTCTGAAAGGAAATATGCCTTTGGTTGTCATTGCCACTGTTACATATGGACTGTGAGATTACGGGAAATTCCGTGGTTTCTCAGTATTAATTTAGGAAATCCTTTGCCTTAGACAGGATAGAGGGCTAGATTTTTTTAAAATGTCTGATGATGAAGTATATTTTTTTCTTTCATAGTAGAGGGAAGAGAATCAGATGGGATGGTAATGCTGATGGGTTTTGTCTCTAGTATAAGATACTGCTTTTAAATATTTCTGAGGGATGTAAAAGTTTACTAAGTATAAGAAAAACTTTTCAGAACCAGAATATTCTGGAGAATCTAGTTGGATAAGGTTTCCTATTATCTACAGAGTCCAAACATTTGCTTTAAAATATTTTTATTGCCTGACAGTAGTTCATCTGTTGAAGTTAATTCTTACTTGAAATAATAAATGTAAGAGATTCTTATGTAGCACTTACTATGGGCCTGAGAACTAACCAATAAGGTCCTAGCACTTTACATGTATTAACCCATTTACTCTTCATGACAGTTCTAAAGGGAAAAAACTATTATTGTCCTCAATTTATAGGTGAGAAATCGAAGGCACAGATATATTGAGTAAGTGGCCCAAGAGCACACAGCTATTAAGTGGTAGAGCTAGGAATTAAGATCAGGCAGCCTGGCTCCAGAGCCTATGCTCTTAGCCATTTCCATGTTTTACTGCCTTTCATAAAGGCTTGATTGATGTACACACTCACGATATTATCAGCAATCAAGCAGAGACGGATTGGTGAAGGCCCCACTTTACATGGGGTAATAATCTCTGCTTTGAAACCTGGTTACTCAGTCATGCGGGTTGGGGGGCTCAGGGCGCAGTCCATCAGGAACAATCCCAATGAACGGGGCCCCCAAAGCTTCCAGGATGCAGGTGGGGTGTAACTAATACAGTGCATACTATCAAATGCACAAGGTATATCAGGTGAACTTTAGTTCCAGCTTCTTCCTATGCTAACGGGTGGCCTTGTGTTAATTTTAGGTGCCGTCTACCACACTCTTCCTCGCCTAGGTCCTCCTGAGGCTTCTGGTTTGCTGAATGTGGGGCCTGTCACTAGTCAATTGCCATGAATCCCTCCATTGTGGAATCTCACTGTTTCCCTCTGTCCCACAGGCATTTTCATTAGGGAGGGGATGTGCCTGTAGCTTATTACAGTGGTTTTCATGACATTCAAAATGCCTCAGTTGGCTAAATATAAATTGGTAAAATTTTCCTGAAAAGCAACTTAACAATATGTATTGAAAACCTTAAAAAAAAAAAAGGTTCACAACTACCAGTTTCAGGAGGAGTATTATATCCTAAGGAAGTAATCAGAGATGTGGAAAAAAATTTTACTTAAGAATCCTTATCACAGCATTATTTACAACACACACACACACACACGCACGCACGCAGGCATGCACACGCGCACACAGAAGCCTTGAAAAAACATAAATAACCAAGAAGAGGAGCCCAATTAAGAAGTTTATGATACACCCATAAAATGCAATATTATGCACTCATTAAAATTATGTTTCTGGAGAATTTTTAATGACACAGAAATTCTCATTATATAAAATTCAGTTAAAAAGCAGAATGCAGAACTTCCTGAAAAATGATGTCCTGTAAGTAAAAAGAAAGAATCTAAATGTGTCAAAGTCCTGAGAGGACGAGGACACCTGCCTTTTGTTGGTTATCTCTGAGTTGTAAGGTTTTGGTTTCTCTTTTCCAAACGTTCTAAAATGAAAAGACCATCCAATAAAACATCATCAGAAAACCATCCAATGAAACATAAATACCCATGCGCCATGGGAGGAAGAGCTGGCAGATGCTGGGGTGGTGGTGGTGGGAGGCGGGTGAAGTGGGCAGAAGAGAAAGACCTCGATCCCCCGCACCCTCCGCCACCCCCTCAGGCTCAGCATCTGTGTGTGCGGGGGAGTATTCACAGGTGCACGCACATGTGCAAACACCTGGTTACCAATCTCATGGAGCTTTCCCACCAAATATTGGGGATTCTTGGCTACTGCAAATATAAACAGAGTCAAATCATCTCAATGCATATTTCTAAGTAAAATACTCTGAAATCTGACCCTGATAATGGTCCCACAATGGGGTCTGAAATTCTTTAGGCTAAAACTAAGCTGGTGTCCTTTTCCATACGCCTGCATGGATTTCTATAGTGCCTTATGGGTTAACACTCAGTGGCTCTTCCTCTTTTTGTAAAATACTGAACACCAAGTTCCTGTGCACCTTCTGGCTTCCCTTTAGTGAGATAACATGATATAAGCTACGTGAAAACACGAGCGTAACGCTCATTACTTTGCACTCTCTGTCTTCACAGGTCAAATCCTTGTTTTGAAAAGAACACAAAACAAGATGAGGAGGACACGGCCATTTGGGGAGTGGATGAGGGAAGTCATTCCTAGCAGGTGGAGCCTCATGACCACAGGCCTGGGGCTCGGAACGTCAGGCTGAATGAGAAAGTGAGCGCTCCGTGTCTGTGCAGTGAAAGCTCATCAGGGAGCAGCAGTGGAGAAACCTGGCTTGAGGCCAAAACATGGAGGCTCCTGTGACCCTGGGAGGGGCCCACATATCCAGCCACCCATCAAGGGAGTAAAGATTGGCCGCCATGTATATTCAAAACAACATACCACGGGCTTGGGAAGCAATTCAAATGTGGAAGCTAGAACCGATTTCGAGTGCTGTCCGCATGGTGTGAACGACTGGCCCAGGAGTGAGGAGACCTGGGGGCAGATGCTGGTTCTGCCAATGGCCAGCTGTCTGACCTTGGCCACACTGGATGCCCTCTTCAGGCTTGTTTTTGTATGTGTAAAATTAGAAGGAGGACACATGAATACATTCATTCATTCATCCAGCTGAGTCCTGCGAGCGTGTGGTCAGGCCGTGTGCTGGACAGAGGGCAGTGTGACACAGAAGGATGGCCCTTGCTTGCATGGAGTCACTGTCTGTTATGGTGGAGAAATGACGCTTAATGTCATGAGGGGGTCAGGGAAAACAGGTGTTCACCACATCGTCCCCACTAAGAGCCGTGGAGGTCACTGGTGACCTCAGCAGGCAGACTGAGGAGAGAAGTGGCTGCTGGAGGCAGTTAGAGTGGCTGGGAGTGAATGAAGATGCTGATGACAGACACTGTACATGAAGCCTGGCTGGGGAGAAGCTGAAGGAGAAGGAAGGGGCAGGAGTTGGAGCGAGTTTATGTCCACTGGTCCTTTTCCTTTCTAAAATACTATTCATACCACTCAAACAAGTATACTTAACCTTCCAAGGTAACAGCCACCAATTCAATGCATAAGCTCTTGTATGTTTGTATAAAAATCAATCACATC
>NW_005366873.1:593889-659592 GCF_000412655.1 Myotis brandtii
TTGAGCAAAAAAGAAAAAAAAAGAGAGAAAACTCAGCAAACACCACACTGACTGCTGAGGGGAGAGGGTGAACGAAGGCGGAGGAGGGTGTGGAGGGGATAAATGGTGACGGATGGAGATTTGACTTGGAGTAGTGAACACACAATACAGCAGGGGTCCTCAAACTACGGCCCGCGGGCCACATGCAAATACAAATATTGTATTTGTTCCCATTTTGTTTTTTTACTTCAAAATAAGATATGTGCAGTGTGCATAGGAATTTGTTCATAGCTTTTTTTTAAACTATAGTCTGGCCCTCCAACGGTCTGAGGGACAGTGTACTGGCCCCCTGTTTAAAGATTTTGAGGACCCCTGCAATACAGTGAGGGTGATGTGTTGTGGAATTGTGCACCTGAAACCTGTATACTTTTGTTAACCAGTGTCACCCCAATAAATGTAATGAAAAGGAAAAAAGAAACGAAGAAAACAGTGAATCACAGAGTAGCCACATTTTAAATACCAAGGGAATTAAGATCTGAAATGAGGATGCTGAGACTCTGTGAGGTCTCACTCTGTGGATATATTTACACATATGAGCTACACAGAAGGGGGCCTGAGCAAGACGGACTCTAACGGTCTGATCCTCTTATGCTAACGACACTGAGACTGGAAGAGAGGAAGGGGCAGCTCAGGGAGTGAAGGCAGACCCGGAACCCGAGCAGCGCTGCCGCTTCCTGTAAGCAGGCTCTGACCTTGTGTCTACCACCCTTTTGCTCCTGACGAGGGTGCGAATAAATGGAAGCTGCCGCTGACTCTGTGGCATTAGAGCTGCTAATGCTGAAGCAGTCAGCTGCTTGCAATTCCTAGATGTGTTATCAAGATGGTATGAAAGCAACAAGTGACAACAGGGAATTCTGTTGTTCTGAGACAATGTAACAGTGGAGTTTCCTTTCATAAAACAGCTAACATTTGCAACTAGAATTTTGGTAATCCTAACATGACCAGTTTCACCCTAATAACATTTATAAAGACAAATATGGTTTTTTTATTTTTATAGGATTTTTTTTTAACTGTGTGATAATTGAGGGATTTCGGAAAGGCAGTTAAATTAATCTTTGTGGTCAGAATTCAGAGTTACTATGGGAAAGGTTTGGATTTATTTTTTCATTAGCATTTTATGGATTGGACCAATTAGTCTGAGCAAGCCTGAAATTCCCTGGATTTTCTAAAGCTGGTATCTTAAGCTGCTGGGGACACACATGATGTGAATTTACCAATTACAGACACAGGCAGATGTGCGTCTGCAGCAGTGAGGCCTTGGATTTGGATCTGAAGTGTTTTGGGACAAAATATAAAATAAGGTTTGATCCCTGAATCGCTCTTTAAAATCCCTCTTTCTTTTTTTTTTCCAAATCATAAAATAGAGCAAATTAAATGTAAGCTTCACATATTTCATGTAAGTGCCTTTTTCGCCGTCTAAGTTTTCTGTGCTGTACTTAATACTTCTGCCAGGGAAACTTTAAAGTAGAAGGATTACAGGCATACACTGTAGAGTCAGAAAAAAACTGAATTGAAATCCTGATTCTTTGTTATTAGCTCTATAAACTACTGGCAAGTTTTTGAACCTCAATTTTCTTAACTTGTAAAATACAAATAGTAATATCTAACTTAGAGGATTATTACAAGATCAAATGAGAAAATATAATAAAGCAATTAATATAGCAACTCACTCATAGCAAATACTCAATAAATGGTAGGTAGGTTTTTTTGTTTGTTTTGGGGTGTGTTGTGTGTGTGTCTTTGCTCATTTTGGACATGTTGAATATATTTTGTAAGTTGAGAAAAATCCATAATAGAAATGACATTTGCATTATGCCCCCCCAATAATTGTTCAGTAGATGTTCATTTCAACATAATTTAAGGATAATTTTAATAGAAAGAGCTTCTTAGTCTCATCATGATCTTGAAATGCTTATTTAAAATTTTTCAAAAAATATCACCACAAATATGGCAATACATTGAAAGTGCAAACCATTCAGTAAATGTATGTTGCATTTGAAGTTCAACCCTTTTTGCTTTACCCATCAAAAGATAGAAGGCAGAATTAGAAAAAAAAAACAACCATAAAATACTTAAAACTTAATATTTTAAGAATAAGGTGTTCTAATGAAAAAAATAAAGAAGAATATGTAGTTCAAGAGTCAAGGGAAAGATTCAAGAGTCTCCCACGGGGCATCTGTAAGATTTACTCCTTTGCAACGTCCCTATTGGGTGGGTGAGTGGCCCGGCAGAGGGGCCTCCGAGACTCGGGCGATAGGGCAGCTCAGCACACGGACCACAAGACTTACTTCTAACTCCAGCTCTACAACTTCTGGGCTCTCAGATCCTTGCTACTAAAACATTCTTGGCAAGTAAAATGGCCTTCTTGAAGCTTGGATTTTTTAAAGCTGTGAAACAGGGACAATTTCCCTCATGGGTTGTAGTAAGAAAATTAAGTGGTTTAATACACATATATTAGCGCCTGGGATAGCGGCTGTCCCGGCAGGTGCTCAGGAAATTGTGGTTCTCCCTCACGCTGGCTTTTGGTTATGCGAAGTTAAAAAATTGAAGTCTTATTTATATGGTAACATATCACATAATAACGGCTAGAGAGATCTTTACCCAATAAGGAGCTTATTTGGGGATGGCCTGACTTAAATATTAAACTACGTGGAGCACAGGAGATTTGCTTTGGGAATTCTGAGGAAGAGCTTCAAAGACTGCGATAGCCATCTATCTATATGTATAAAAGCCTAAGTGACTGTTACTACGGAATGGCTGGAACGACCGGTTGCTATGACATGCACTGACCACCAGGGGGCAGATGCTCAATGCAGGAGTTGCCCCCTGGTGGTCAGTGCGCTCCCACAGTGGGAGCGCCACTCAGCCAGAAGCAGGGATCATGGCTGGCGAGCGCAGCTGTGGTGGCGGGAGCCTCTCCTGCCTCCGCGGCAGTGCTACTGAGCAGAGCAGCGGTGGCAGGCGCAGAGGGGCCAGCATGAGCAGCAGTGGATTTGTGCCTGGCCCTGGCTGGGGCTCCTCCCCGGCCACCTGCCGCTTTGGCACTGCTACATCCCGGGGGTGGGGGGGGAGGGGGGCGATGTCGGACTGCCGGTTTCGGCCTGATCCCGTGCACCGGGCCTCTAGTTTTCTATGAAAAAAGAGAGCCTGAACCTATAGATTAACTTTTGGAATATGGCTCACTTGCAGAAGAAGCCTGAGAAATACTTTTCATAAACTTTTTACTTTGAAATAAATTTAGACTTGCAGAAAAGTTGCAAAGGAGTACAGAGTTCTCATTGCCCTTCATCCAGCTTCCCCCAATGATAGCACTTTACATCCTCACGGTGTAACCATCAAAAAAAAGGAATGAACACTGATAGAATACTGCTGAGAAATCTACAGGCAGTACTTGAATATCAGCAGTTTTCCCGCTACTGTTTTCTTTCTGGTCCAGGATTTATGTCAGGATGTCACTGCATGTAGATGTCACTAGTCTCCAATTGGTGTGAATTCCTCCAATCGGTCTTTCTCGTCTTTCATGATCTTGACCCTTTGGAAGAGTTCTGGTCCGTTTGTTTTGTAGACTGGCCCTCAGTTTGGATTTGCCTAAACTTTTGTTAATGGTCACATTGGTGTTATGCATTTTGCAGGAACAGCACAGAAGTGATGTTTTCGTCCTTTCAGTGCAACATATCAGGGGGTATATGATTTCTATATGTGTTAATACTGGTGATATGAACTTTGATCATTTGGGTAAGGTCACATCTGCCACACTTTTCTACTATAAATTTACGTTCCCCTTTGTAGCTAATAAATGTCTGTGGGAAGATGCTTTGAGGCTATGCAATTGTGCTGTTTTACAGTATACCGTCTCCCATTACTTTTAGATTCCATCAACGGTTCTTGCCTGATAACTACAAATGTGCTATTTGTCTAATGGTGATGTTCCTCTTTCTGTTATTCTTGCTATGTTCATTAACTAGAATTACACTGTGAGGGAGAGCTGCCCCTTCTCTCCCATTTATTTATTTCTTCAAATATATATATATGTTAGTATTGCACATTCATGTTTTCTTCGACTTATAATCCACTAATATCCTCACTTCATTGTTCAGGGTGTCCCAGCTTTGGCAACTGAGTGCTCCTTCAGCTGGGCTCCTGTGTCTTTTCAACATGTTGTAATTTTTTGAAGCATAAGATGTCCCAGACTCAACTTGCATTTTCCCTTCCTACCTTTGGTGTCAATCACTTCTCCAAAAGGCCCTGGTTCCTCTTCCTGGAGGATGGTGATGGGTGCTGAGTGTGCTCATTGCTGCGGAGGTATCACTGCTTCCAGCTCCTCCCAGTGGAAACAGCTAAGAAACACATATACATATACAAGCCCACATACACACCTGCATTTCTATATGAATCTACCTGTATGTGATTGAGTTCATACTAATCCCTCTAGTTCCAATCTAATGTCACAGAATTCATTCTGCCCTTCTCACTTACCTCAAATGTATCCTTTTATTTCTCTGACAGCCAGAAACCAAGATTTCATGATCTACAATGTATTTACTTCTTTGTTCAAACCCTGCATAGACATAGTGTCAGAATTGCTAACCCATACCCTTGTTTCCTGAAGAAACGAATGTACCAACTATATAGTACAATGTTTGCATATGGTCCTTTTTGCCTGTTAGCTTTAGTCAAAATATTATTTTCCAAAGTAACTTAGGTTGCTGTTTTCTTCCTGTATCCCCTCAGTATAGCCATGTTGTTCATTTGTAATACATTTAGCTCCATTTTTTATGGTTTGTATAACATTTTGGGTTCCCTATGTCCTGATTTTATGTATTTACTTATTGGGTATGTGAAACATTACAATGTTTCTAAGAGTCAGGGGTATACAAAAAGGTAGACTCAAAGAAGTGTCTCTCCTTTCTCACCCTACTACTCCCTCTATTATTCCTCTTTTATACTGAATTTCTATTCCACTTCCTGTACGTAACCAACCTCATTAGTTTTTGCTTTATCTTTCTGATAACCTTTTACAAAATTGAGTAGATTTCAGTAGGCTTTCCTTATTTCTTACATGAAGGACAGCACACTCTGGGTCAGCGGTTTTCAAGAATTATTAAAACTTGCAATACCTGACTATTTAGTCAGGGGCACTGACCTCTTTTCCCTTACACTGAAACTTTTAAGAAATGACAGCCTACACAACAATAGCTGTGCGGTGTGAATGAATCAAAATTATACCTTTTTTTTGTCAGATAGGCAAATATATATGTTTTGGTATGCTGCAGAATTTTAGTACCTAGTTTATATGTGCCATGAGATGAAAAAGGTTGAAAATTGCTGCTCTAGATACTCCTTTGCACTTGACGTTTATCACTTAATATATCCTGGAAATAATTTCATAATAGTTCACAGAGACACTCATTCTTTTTTTTTACACATGTACTCTACTCCACTTGTGGGTACCATAAATTATTTTACTACTTTCCAATATATGGTCATTTACATTGTTTCCAATATGATGTGATTACAAACAATGCTGAAATGAATAACCAATGCCTATATATTTTCATATTGCTGGAGGCAGTTTTTAGAATACATTTCTAGAAGTGGGGTTGCTAGGTCACAAGATTGCAAGTGCAGTGTTCTCAGATATTGCCAAGTTCCCCTCCAAGAGGGCTGAACCAGTCTGCATTCTCACCAGCAACGTGCTGTCCTACTTTTAATTTTCACCAGCATAATAGGTGAAGAAATGGTATGTTTCACCAACATAATAGGTGAAGAAATGGTAGGTGAGAAGTGATATCTCAGTAATGTTTTAATTTGCATTTCTTGGAAATACTTTTAATGCAGATGGAAAATGAAAATTGAGGGGAAGTTCATATGGGCAGCGAGGAGCTACACAAAGAACTAAAATGGAACTTAGCAGAATCCTGACAAGACGATAAGTCACCAAAGAAGCCCAGGAGAAGATGATGATTCTGAAGTGTTGGGGAGAGTGAAAAGCATTAATACAAAGACTAGAAAGTGACCCACCGGAGATATAAAGGGAACCAGAACGTAATCTGTAATGCACTGAGCTTAAAAGATTGACTTGTTTTTACATGCAAGAAAAAAGGCTAATAACAAATGATGCTAAAAATAGAGAGACTCGAGGTGTTTGAAAAATCTCAGCCTTAAAGAACAGCAGTGATCTGAAAACCTGCAACAAAGGACACAGAAGCCAGATAACCAAGCAAGAACCAGAGGAGGCTGTGAGTGGGTGGTCCAAACAGCAGAAGCAGCGTCTTGTCACTCACCCAGGCCACCAAGACACGTGCAGGGACTCTGATCTGGCGTAAAGCACGGAGAATACAGAAAAACCTCTGAAGCATTCATTTTTAAGAATAGAAAAAAGGATGGTCTTAGAAAGAATCAGACAATGATCTTATGAATGACCAATCAAAGTGAGATTTTTATATATGAAAAAAAAGCCCCAAAGAAATCTTTTAAACATAGAAAAAAAATCACATATTGCAAAATGACTAACATGACCTAGGTCTCTGAGGTGGGGCTGAAACAACAGCCTTAGTTACTAGTGAGAAATTCACTGTTTTAACCACAGTACAGTTTTTATTCTATTTCATAAGCCAAATTGTAGGTCAGAGATCAAGAAGGCCTTCTACTATTTATTTATTTTAAAATATATGTTTATTGATTTTTAGAGAGAAAGGAGGGTGAAAGATAGAAACATCGATGAGAGAGAAAGTCATCAATTGGCTGCCTCCTGTATGGCCCCCACTGGGGAATCAAGCTCGAAACCCAGGCATGTGCCCTGACCGAGAATCAAACCAGCAACCTCTTGGCTCCTGGGTTAACGCTCAACCGCTGAGCAACACCAGCCAGGCAGGCTACCTACTATTTAAACCTGAGAAGCATCTATAATTAAATTATAGTGAGATACATATACTAAGTCCCTGGACAAAATGAGGTCAAAATGATCAATTCACAGCCAGCTTAAGAGTTGGACTCTGGGAAGTTAGCACCAATAAAAACAGGCGACCGAGAGAAGGCAAATAGATTGAGTTTCTATTATGTTCTAGGCACCACTTCTCCTGGGAGATATAACGATAAATAAGGGGACAATTCCTAATGTGAGCCTGTCTGTGGAGAACAGAGAGGGTACTAAATATTTTACAGTAGTAAATAAAAAATCTAAGTAGTGGATTGAGGATGGGTAGAGATGCGGACAAGTGTCACAGAGGAAGTGACCCTTGAATTAGCAAGTCTATTGGAGAAAAGAAGGAGGTGTGGGTGTTGGGTGTGTATGGGAGGACAGTCCAAGCAGAGGAACTAGCACCTGAAAAGGGACAGAGGTGTGGTGCACTCATAACAAGGGGTCTTTTCAAAGTCACTTAGGAACCTAGCGGAGTGAGGCATTTAATATCTCCTCAAAGTCACCATCTTTGCAGATGACACGCATGGGGCACGGGGCATGAGAAGGGGGTTTAGAAGGATAGGATGAAACTCCAAAAATGACCTGAAGACACCAGAGAAACGAACTTCTCCCCTTTTTTGTGCAAGAAAAAAATTGGGCATAAATACCATTGCAGAATAGCACAGAAGGCCAGGAAGGGGCAGAGGAGTCCTACTCAAGGGTGAATGGGAAAGTAGCCAGCAGAACGGGACAGTCAGTTCTAACAGAGAGAGGCCGCCACCGAGAAAGCAACCCGGGAGGGGCCCTCGGTTCTAAGTCCTAGCACTGGCCTGCCACGTGAGCTCTGAGAACTCAGGCTCCTCAGTGTAAGACAAAGGGGCAGAACTACCCCTAGAGTCCCTTTCTACCCGGGTTCTTGAGCCAGTGATACTCGGGAAGCTTGAAGAGCAGCCTCAGAGTCACATGGTGGCCCAAGCTGGAAGATACAGGCTCTCCCCAAGGCCAGAAGGGCTGGGAGCACTGGATTGAACTTGAACTACCAGCTGGGAGGTGATTTCAAAACCGCCTTCTCATCCAGCAGGTGAGGTTCAGTGGTTGAGCGTCGAACTATGAACCAGGAGGTCAAGGTTCAATTCCCAGTCAGGGCAAATGCCTGGGTTGTGGGCTTGATCCCCAGTGGGGGGCGTGCAGGAAGCAGCCAATCCATGATTCTCTCATCATTGATGTTTCTCTCTCTCTCTCTTCCTCCCCATTTCTCTCTCGGAAACCATGGGTTGTGGTGATCCCCAGTGGGGGGCGTGCAGGAAGCAGCCAATCCATGATTCTCTCATCATTGATGTTTCTCTCTCTCTCTCTTCCTCCCCATTTCTCTCTCTGAAACCAATAAAAATATATTTAAACCAACAAACAAAACCCGCCTTCTGCCACCTGACAGGTTCCTCTAAGGAGCACAGTCAGGCTCCTATTATTCTCTATTTCTGGAGAGATGAGAATAAGAAGAAAGAAAATGGGATCAAATGGCAGTGAAGACTGTTCAATAGCAGAAGGAATTAGTCCTGGAAGTTATGGGCCGCCTTTTGGGAAAGTCTCTGGACGGGGCACCAGCTGTGGTTGCCAGGAGCCGGCTGAGCCAGATGCCATTTGGTGCCCTTCCTACCTGCGAGTTTCTGCAGTTGCACAATGGCATGCATACCCAGAGTAAACGGAATTATCCCACTTATACCCTTTATGTCTCTATTAATATGGACAGCAGTTTCCTTTCCACTCCACTGGCGAAGTTCTGAATACAAATGGGCCCCGGCCTCTTCCCCTTACAGCTCTACATCCAGAGCTAATTGCCACACAGGACACTCAAGGAGGCATTTGTCATTGGGATGGGGAGCAAGGGGCCAGCGGGTGGCACGGTCCTGCTATTGATTTGATGATCCTGGCCTGGCTCGGGCAATAAAGGGGCCTGAATGTATGGTCACTGTGGCCAGACTCCTAGGGCTTTCACGGTTTCGCTCAGATGATGTCAGACAGCAGGTTCAGGGGGCAAGAACCCACTTACTCCTCCCAGGCTCCTAACCATGACCCAGGGACCAGGCAGCACTCTCCAAGCCACCTGCTTGGAGTCTGGAGGACAATCTGGTCTCCTGCTCTTGAGGAAGTGGCTGAGCTGCCCTGAGTTGTGACAGTGCTCTATTCTGTGAGTCAACTCTGAACTCTCTGCCCACTGGCTAGGGAGGTTGGCCCCAGGGACACGGGTTATGTTTATTTGCAAACAAAAAGGCGGACAAAAGGGGGGTATAAATTACTTTCCAGAGGGCAGTAAACCTTTCCCTAAAAACCCTTGAAGAAAGGCCATTCTGGCTTTAGGGAGTTACCATGGTTATACTTGCTGTTACCTTGATTTGTACGTGAGAATTACAACACTACCTCTGGGCTTGGTCCTCACCGGGCCTTTCAACATGGTCCCAGCATTTGTGGAATCTAAAGAACCAAACAAATTGACCACAAAATAAGACCGGAAGCACGGGGCAACGGGACAGACTGGCATACCTCCGTGTGTGTGTGTGCGTGCATGTGTGTGTGTTTCATGCACAGCCCATGACACGGGCAATAGGGTGGTGAAGACCTGGGGAGGTGGGGAGGGGTTGGGAGGACGGGAGTAAAGTGAGGGAGAAGGGGCAATGGGAGACATCTGCAATACATCAACAATAAAAAATAAATAAAATAAAATAATGTAAAAAAAAAGAATGAATATTCAAACTCAAAAACGCCTTTTAGGTACTTTACAGTAAATGGAGGGTCTGAGATTAAATCAGCTATCAGCAGGACAGAGAATTTCTATTAAAACTTGAATCCACGCCCTCTGGATTTGCCCAAGGACCACTGGCCCAGTGAAGTGGTTCTCAGAAAAATGTTTATGAGAAGAAGAAAGTCCCAGGGCCCTTGACCTACATTTCCTTAACATGTTCGTCAGTTTGCTGGGAAGAGGAAACATTTTCTCAAGTTTCCTTCCTTTTTTGGATCTAGGGGTTCAGTTCCTTCAGCCTGCGATTTCTGGGCCCCAGTGGTAGAGGCGTGCAGTCCTGCCTTCTGGTAAAAAGTGGGTCGCGACTGTTGTCTTTCTCCGATTAGCTTTTGCAACGGGGCAGCAGAAACACGTTGCGTAACAGGTCCGTCCAGGCCTTGGTTCTGGTCCCTGATCAGGTAGGAGCGCGTGCCCCTCGGGCAAGTCTCTCCCGCCTCTGGCTCCCTAGGCTTCCCTTTTGCAAACACTCGGACAGAACTAGATGGTTTCGAAGGCCGCTTCTAAAGCATCAAAACTTCTCAAGTTCTCTGACATCCCGGATTACCCGTCCATCCTTGTTAAACACAGGAGGTAGGCTTCTGCTAAATTCCTCTAAACCCAGCTAAAGCAGGACTGTTTAATTCACGACCAATTAAAAGGAAAATGTCTTCCTAATTGGCAATGTTATACACAGACCTTGGAGGCAGCGAAGGTAAGAACTGTGGGGGTGAGGGATTTAGCCTGTGCATTTTAGCCAGACCGACACCATCCTTCCTTTGCTGCTTCAAAGGCAGCTTGCTTATTCCAAACAAATCTTGCTTTTCCCCTTTGGCTTTGTAAGTTGATTTGTGGAGGTGCTTACTTTTTCCTATTTTTCTCTTTGGCCACAGTAATTACTTACCAGTCGTTTCTAGAAATACCTGAAAGGGTGGCAGGTGGGAGAAGAAAAAGAAAAGAAAAATGTGTTGGCCGGGCTCCCGTGCGCGTGGCCTCATTTCTCACGCCCGCAAGTTCTGACTGTTTATGTGAGGGTCCCTCACTGCCCTTCCTGGAAAGGATGCGAGTGCACTTGGAGTATTTCACTCACTCCGCGGCACGTTATTTAGTCGTGTTCACTATTCTTCAAGTTTCTTATCCATTTTTGTCTTTGTTTTCTTTGCAGGGCAGTCCATGCCCCTCAATGAACAATGGCACCGAACCAAATATTAAATCTCAAGTGGGAGGACAGTGGCTATGTCACTTTACAGTGACCCTGGTCGGTAAAAGGAAAAGCTTGTGTTGTCCCCAAAAGCTCATGGCTAGGGTCTTTAACCATAATTTAAAAATTCCCCCCCCCCCCCCCCCAAAAAAAAAAGAAAAAAGAGAAAAAGAGTTGGAAAGAGCCCTATGGAATGAGATTTTCCTGGTTTTAAGTTCTGCTGCCATTGCTTATTTACTGTGTGGCTGTGTGTGGAAGTTATAAGTAACTCCATGGGTTCATTTTCCTCATCCGGGAAAGAGAAGTGAGAAGTGAGAGAGGGGTAAAGAGCAAGAGTAGGTTCACAATGAATGGCATGTACTGATGGTAACAAAACCAGCAATTGACACTTTTTATTTGCCAGATGTATTCTGTGAGTTTATCTGTCCTGAGCATAACCAATACGTGGACATTTGTGTCATCTTTCACTGATGTTCTGATTTTCCGTGAACCTTAAATCTGATCAACTCAGTTTCAATAGATATTTTTCACCAAAGGCACAGTGCTGGGCTTGATTTTAGTCCCTCAGATACGGAGCTTGAATCCTACCCGAATGATCAAGACATAATGTCCAATTTATGTGGAAGGAACGGAAAGGGCTTCCTGGAAGAGGACGTGGCCTTTGAATGGGGCTTTGCAAACAGGCAGCTGAGAGGGAGAGGGCGGTTCACGTACAAGGAACCAGTGAGCACGCAGACCACACATGTATGCTCACGGAATCACAGGAAGAAACATATGTGTGGACCTACAGGCTTAACAGCAATCATAAAGAGGACTAGATTCTATCCAGTCATCTTCCTTATTTTACAGATAAGGAAAGTGAGGATCCGAGAGGTTAAAATAATTGCCCAAGGGCCCCAACAAGCTTGCCAGGGGGGCTGCGCACGTAGGCAGGGATCGCCAAGGACGCTGTGGGTGCTAAGCCTGAAGGAAGGTGGGGAGAGGTCAGGGAGGACCTTACGTCCCGGAGGAGATGTCTGGTCTGACTTCAACAGGCAGTGCAGAGTCAGCAAAGGTGTAAGAGGAAGGGAGAGAGAGCATTGTGCTTTCCTTCGGCAGAAGCCCAGGTGAGAGGCAACCAGTGCCTGAACAAAGGAAGGGAGGGAGCAAGGATGTCAAAAGGATGTGTGAGCCCTCTGCTGCAGGGGTGAGGCCTGTGAGCTTGGTGATTCCTTGGGTGGAAAAGGGGGGACAGAGAGAAGAAGGAAAGCCAACGCCAAGGTTTCAAGCTTGAGCCACTCGGGAATGGACTTTTCCTTATGAAAACAGTGAAGGCAGGGAGAAGAGCTGGTCTGGGGGGTAGGTATGGTAAGAGGGGAGGGGGGAAAGGAAGAGCGACTTCCTTCCAAAAGAACAGCAGACCCATTCCATATGATTTCACTTTTATGTGGAATCTAAAGAGAAATATAAACGAACGGAACAGAAACAGCTGCATAGATACAGAGCACGCACTGATGGCTGCCAGAGGGGAAGGGGTTGGGCGACCCGGGGAAAACCATAAAGGGACTGAGAAGTCCAGTGCGGTAGTCACAAAATAGTCATGGGATGGAAAGCACAGCACAGGGAATATAGTCAATCATATGATAATAACCATGCATGGGGCCAGGTGGGTACTAGAAATATCAGGGGGAACACTTTGCACAGAATATGATGGTTTAACCACTCTGCTGCACACTTGAAATGAACACAAAATAATATTGACTGTACACGGTAATTGAAAAAAAAAAAAGAGTAACAAATCCCAATTGAGATGCTATTGCTCCACAGGGGGGAGGGGCTGGCTGGGAGCACAGAGCCGGTGCTATCTGCTGAGAAGTCCCCTGAGTGAGCATCACGGAGGACAGGGCAGGCTCCTAAAGGGAAAAGGTGGAGCAGGATGAGGCGCTGGCCAAGGACCACACCTCAGGGCCGCCTCCTGTACGGAAGGCAGATGAATAGACCAGGGACAGTGGCGAGGTGCTGGTATCCATTATCTCCAACTATATTTACCCATTATCTCTAGGGACCTGAGGTAGATGAAGGCCTGGAGCAGCAGAAGAGGGGATGTTTCCAGAAGGTGGGGAGGCAAGATGGGGACTATTCACAGTCAAACACTACAGGTGTGATGGGAGAGGAGAACCGAGGAAAGGGGGTTTTAACGACTGGGTATCACTTTGTTGTTACTGTAGAAAGCTACTCCGCTTAGCCGTTGTTCATCAGCTCTCTGTCACCTCCCTCATAGCACTCAAAACAATCTGTAATGATGGGTTTATCTGCACGATTGTTTGTGTCGTGTTTATCTCCACAAAGGCTGTAACTGGACGAGGGAAGGAACTCGATGTTTTGTTCCCTACTGTAGACCCAGCGGCTGGCCGTATAGCAGACACTCCTAAATATTTCTTCAATGAATAAAGGTAGCAAATGAAGATTCATAGTAGCTGTGTTTTGGAGAGAGGATAAAACTGTTTCCTCCTGTTGATGTTAGGGTCCTTTTAATCAGGCACATATATTTTCGGGACACAGAATCATACTTAACAATAAGCTCAGACAGTTGTTCTTATCTCTGTGGTTCCCTGGGCTCTCTGCCCAATTTAGCACTTTATTTTGCCAGGAAGTGCCCCCTTTTTCTTTCTTCTCTGTGGAGACAGTTATGGATTTGAGGTTAAAAGGTAACCGCTGTGCCAGATTTTAATAATGAAGTTTTGATAGCATTCAGTAGGTTCATTTCTGATTCTAGCCACTTCTGACAGGAGAGTGCGAAGAGTAGACCAACAGGTGCGTGTCCACAGGTGAGGAGAGGCGTTGGCAGAGTGTGGAAGGAAAACCAACCCGGACTCTCCAGTGGCTTCTGCAAAACGTGAATTAGCTCTAACATCCGGCTGCAGAGGAAAGAGGACTGACTGCTGAGAGCCTGCGGACCAGAGCCTGTTCCCAGCCCGGCTCCGGCTCCGGCTCTGACTCCCCAGGACCCTGCCTCTCACGGGCCCTGTGAGCTTCCTTCTTCTCACTCCACAAATGGGGGCAGTGTGAACTATATACATCTTTTAAACATGCCGAGAAGACTGGGAGCTAGTCTTCATTCATAAAATGTGAAGTTTTTTTTAAATTTAAGGAGTGGTGCTAATTATGTTTCCTCACTAACAAGCAATGTAGGGGAATATCGCTTCTTAACTGGGCCTGAGCGGCTGGAAAGATAAATTAAGGTACCACTAGAAACAAGTGATTTGCTCTTCTTACCCCAACCTGTCGTGGCTTGGCATGAAATGTACACTAAGGTTGGAGTGAAATGCATCCTGGGAATCTAACCCAATGGCATGATTTTACACGTGAGAAAACAGGACCCAGAGACTAATGGGCTGGCCCAGGGTCACACCATTGGGCCAGCCCATTGTGGATCCAGATGTCAAGTCTGCAGCTCACACAGCAGCATAAGTTATTTCTCTATAACTGCATGCCCTCCACGGCTGTTACACACACCGAGCCATAGTCTCATTAGCGGATGCGAAGGTGGCACGGACATATTTGCATTTCCCAAAACTTCTGGGGTTTAATCGCCAGGAAAGATAAATCTATCCTTCTTGCCTCCTTAAACCCAAATGCTTAGCAGAATCCTTCAAGTCCTTCCTCTGATTCTGCATGGAGAGGTTTTTCAGAAAGAAGGGCCACCTGGAGCAGCCCTGTATCTTCATCCAGAGAAGCACAGTGATGAGGGAGAGTCTCATGGGCTGAGCACCGGGTGGCCCTGGGTTTGAATTCTGGTTCACTCACTCACTAGCTGTATTGGCCCCGAACAAGTCATTTATCTCACATGAGTCTCAATTCTATTTTTAAGTCTGTAAAACTGGGATAATAATACTTACTGTGCAGGGTCATTTAGAAGGTTAAACCAATGCATGCATATAAAGTGCCTCTATGTGTATATACTAGTATATATAAAGCACATAATACATGTATATAAAGCTCAGATGTATATGAAGCAAATAATGTATATAAAGTATATAAAGTATAAAGTATATAAAGAATGTAGATAAAGCTCAGAATTTCTAGTTCTCTTTCTCCAACCTACTTTTCATTTAATTAAACCAAAGTTCTCTTTTTGTCACCATTACCCATGACACCGTGGGTAGACTATCATTTTGAACATTATACAATATTTCTAGATTTTTCCAAAAAAAAAAATCTGGTCATCCTGTCCAAACTTCTCAGCCTAAAGAACAAAAATGTCAAAACCTCAGGCTTCCCAGCAGCCTTCTTCCTCTTGGCACTGTTCAAGTCAATCACGCATGAGGCAAAATTCCATTTTTAGCTGAAGCACATCACTCCTGTTCGGCAGTGGACACACAGGCCACTGAAAAAAGTTAATCTGCTTCCTACTAGTGAGAACCCATCAACCATGAAATCCATAATCCTTCATCACGAGCTGACAGCCATCATTATCCTTTTCAACGGATGCTTTTGAAGAGGCCTGTTTAGTTTGTCCACTTTTCATCTCAATGTGATTCTAAAACTCGAGGGGACCTTGTTGTCCAAGGTGAGTGGGGACGTGCTGGGTTGTTTAGGGTCACGCGACAGAGTGACGTGATGTGCCCTGTTTTCACGGGGACGTCAGTTTTTCAGCCACTTGGAGGTCAGAAGAGAAAGTGACCGCACAGTGTACACATGTCAACATCAGAAATCCCACATTAACCCGAGAGAGGCCGGCGGGTTGGCAGTGGTTGCTCACAGAAAACCCAGGAATGAAGCAGCAGGTTGATGGGGTGGGGAGCAGGGAACCTGAGCAGCCCAGCGCCAGGAATGCCGAAAAGCCTGGTTCATATCTTTTGCTTTTACTCTTCTAAGCCACCTATCGGGAGAACTGCTCACACCTACATTAATAACACTAAAGACAACCAAAGAAGATTAGTGCCTGGGGTGAGCTGAAGGGCGAATCTGCAGTTTCTCTTTTGACCTCTGCAAAGACGAGAGCCATGGAAGGGACTTCACACATGTTAGACAGACACCACAGGGCCGTGTCTGATTATTACTCAGCAGTACTGACATATTTGTTGGTGGGAAGAGAACCAAGTCCATAGACAATGCCATCTTCTAAATTTTTTCAAATGTCCTCGCTGCTACTGAGAAGAGATGAGCAAAATCGCCACCAGAATGTTTTGGACTGGCTTATTTGTTAGTGGGGAGATTGAGTTTCTGGGAGACCACCATGCTCACAGAGGCTTCCGCATCCTCCATATCCGCAGACTCCTCCTTCTCTTGAATGATTTTATTCACGGTGATGAAGAGTGTGCATTATGAAGAGCATTACTCGACATTTAGGAGGCTGCCTTTCAAAAGAGCCTGATGACAAAGGTTGAGATTGTGCAAAGTACTGCAAGAGGACCTTTAATCTGATAATTAATGCTAATTAATCACTGAATAGATATGCTAACATTTGGAGATGTAAATGGCCCAGGAGCCAGGAGGAGACTCCTGATGCTCTGTCCTTGGCGGTGGGGGTGGGGTGAGGTGGGGGTCCGCAGTCTGCCCACAAAGCTCCCCCACACCTCTCCCCCTGCACCAGCACTGGAGGAGGCTCTTCAGCACACAGGGCTCCAAGGAGAGCGATTCGGGAAACTGACTGAATGCTAGTCCATTTGCTCTCTGTTGTTCACTGAGGCTCGGAGATGGGAGTGGCTGCTACAGGTCCCGTTCCCCAGGGCTCCTCTCATCACCATCAAAAGCATTTCTGAGCTGTTTTCTATGTGTAGGGCCCTCTGATTAGCACAGGCTCACAGATGGTAAGTTTTAATTGGCTGTGCTCACACAAAATATCTTAATGAAGAGGAAAAAAATAAGCCAGTTTGTAAACTGGTGTCAAAATTTGCCTTGTTTAGGGAAAACTTAGATGTAAACAATAGAAAATGTCTCTTTTCAACACTTTTTTCCCCAATAAAGTTAAGAATTTTTTTTACTGTTTCCCACACCTTACTATAAAACATTTCAAATATATACCAAAGGGAAAGAATTCCCACCACCTAGATTCTACCAGTAACATTTACGTTACTTGCTTTGTGTCATCTGTCCATCTACCCATCCTACTATTCATCCATCCATATATGTTCTTGATGTATTTCTAAGTAGACTCCAGATAGCAGTTAATAATATATTTTGAAAAAGTAAAATCAAAGAATCTTCCTACTCCTATAAGGACAGCTAGAAAATAAGTTTATTAGTTTTTTAAAAACAATAAACAAGCTCATTCTGAATTATGCACATAGATATTCAACACAGTTCCATCTACAGGCACTGTAAAAGTATGGTACGTTAGCTCCAGGTTTTATCTGCTTGTACCCACCCTGTGGGCATTTTCAGCACTCTTCCGATTGTTCGGCTTTGTGAAGACATGGCTGTGGATTATAGAGAAACAAGCTTTCTGCTATAAACCATAGGAAAAATCACCCGGATTGTTAACAGGAAGCATTTTTTATTGTTTTACTTCGTAATCTAGTATTTCCCAATTATTCCTCAACTGTAGAAATATGAAGATTTCTATGCTTTGATTCCTTATTTATAAAGTGAGTTTTATAACACAGCCTTGTCATGAGGATTAAACGTGAGAAATAGGAAACCACTTTGCAAAGCCCTACGAAGACTTACGCACACCTAAGCCAGCATTATCACTAGCAATCATGATGCATCCGTAATAAAACACAGCTGAGGTAATGGGCCACACTGCTACTTGGCTCTTTCAGATCAGTCACAAAGATTTCAAAGGTTAAAGGGACAGAGTATTGGCAGATGCCTTCACTCTGCCCATCGGTACGTCATCTTGTCAAGGATCTAGGAGAACATTGGTGTCTATCACATTGACTTGTTTTCATTAGTGAAGTGTTTGCCTTGGAAACTGTCCCAGCCTTAAAACAATACTTCCATTAGCTGGGCACAGTTCCTATAATTATCCATCTTATCTGACCGGGGCCCAACTATCCTACTTATGCATCCCATTCACGTTGGTGGCTCTAAAAGGAGAGGAGGCATTCACTCAGTGTAGGAGAAGGTGCAGCTACAAATGAACTTTGGGTAGAAATTCGTGCATCGTAAATGACAAGTGTACCCTAAATGACAAGTATAAAGGTAATGGGAAACATCTGTCCCCATATGGGAAAAATTCTGTTACAAGAGTATCTTACGTTTATAAAGTAGCTTCTGTTTTTGTGTCTTGTTGGACACAAATCAAGAAAGTGAGGAGCAAGGTCAAGTAAAATACTCTAACTAGGGAATCGAGAAAAGATAAAATACGCAGGGAGGCGAGTTCGTCATCAATTCCTGTTATTGAGAACCTGCCAGAGCTCTGGCACTTTATTTTACAGATTGGAAATTACCCTTTCCCTCAAAAAGCATCCATTTCAAGAAGAGGTTTTTAGAGAAGACAATTGGGAGAAAGAAAAATTAGGAATTGTAAGCAAATGGAATAGGATATGTGATAAGAGAGAAATAAGCATGGTTTGTTATTTCATTAAAGTTATACTCAGCACTGAGCATGTCTGCAATATGGACAACATCACAGCAATGAGAAGACCTCTAAGAGGTTACATGTGGTGAGTTATCCCACAATTCAAAGTACACTTTTCACGTAGGAAAAGGAGAACCAGAGGAAACGATTGGCCGTGCCTGGGGTTCCCTGGCCCACAAACCCCACCTGAATGGTGCGGACAGCAAGAACTTACTTTTTTTTTAATCCTCACCTGAGGAACTGCTAGAGAGAGGAAGGGGGAGAGAGGAATATTACTGTGGGAGAGAAACATCATTGATAGGATCAGTTGCCTTCTGTATGTGCCCCAACCAGGGACCGAACCTGCAATCAAACCGACAACCTTTCGGTCCACAGACGATGCTCACCAGCTGAGCCACTGGGCTGGGCAAGAACATACCTCAATAATACTGATATGGTTGCATCAAGCAATCATCCTCTGATGCTGCTAAAACATTCCAACATGCAAACAGGTTCACTAATTTGGTTCCATATTTATAAAACAAACTTCTAGTCATACTTATAATTTAGCATCTTTTAAGACACGCATACCAGGAAAAAAGAAACTGACCCAAAGGGTCAAGAACTTGTTTGCCCTGCTAGTGAAATTTCTCATTGTAATTACAACAAAAAATTTGGAGAGGGGGGTGAGCACACATATGTGTGTATATTATATATAAACAGACACATATTCATCATGTATTTCTAAGAGAAACAATAAAAAAATCTGAATTTACAGCAATGCAGATATCTAGATATTTGGGCAGAAGTTTGTAGCCAAATAAAATTTTGCCATATTCTAATTAGAACCATGTAAACATGTTAAAGGTGCTGTGTGGTAGTTTTGTTTACTGTTTCTGTTCAGTCAACATGTTTCGCTTAACTGCTGACGGCTCATCCTTCATCTTACCTGACTGCCCCGGGGGAGGGGCACCTGAGGATCCTCGCGGTAGACAGAGAAACACAGTCAGGACAGCAGCTCTGTTCCCAGCACACGGTTCAATGGCTATGGGTTTGGGTGCCCCCTGAAAAAGAAAACTCATTTTCAATTTGCGGAATTAACACGATACCGCTATTTTACCTTTCTCCTATCTGTGCTTCGGTCAGCTAAACTGTGCATTCCCAGTGCTTGGGGACACACCATGTAAAATTTTTAAATAGTTTAACTATTTTATTGTAGTAATATTTTTTTGGAGTGGTGGCCATTAACATTTAAAAGACATTTTTCTTGGGGACTTACATACTGGTACATATTTTTGCAATTTTTGAAAAGTATTCTTTGCTTTGTTCTATTTTTGGCTTTATTTTCTTTAATACTTTTTTGGGGGGGAGTTTTTGGTTCAATTTAGCAGAATGGAGAGGAGGTGCAGAGACTTTCCGTAAACCTACCGCCCCCATGCATTCATAGACTTCCCTTTATCAACAGCCCCGCCAGAGGGATACTGTTCCAAGGGAAGAACCTGCACTGACACTCCCTAACCACCCGGGTCCGTGGTTTACATTAGGGTTCACTCTCGGTGGTTTGGACAGATGTATATGACATGTATCCACCGTTACAACACCATGCGGAGTAGTCTGACTGCCCTAAAAAAAAAATACTCTTTTCACTGTCTCCCGAGTTTTGATATCTTTTTGGTATAGAAATTGTGGTTTTGGCTATTACCCTAAAAAACTGCGGGTGAGATATGGGTGACATATCAAAGCAACATCTATGCCACATTAAGCAGAAGAAAACATGCCACTGCTTTAATTATTAAAACAAATGCTTGGTCTTTTTTCACTAATGACATCTGAACTTTTCAGAGGACTTACGGACATGTGTAGTCATTTACCGAGAATGTTTTAGAATACTACCATTTCCAGAAAGTTTAATGAGGCATTAAGATAAAATATGTCCCCTTTCATGTAAAACTTAGAGGGAAATTTCTGGTGACAATGGTTTTATGTGGTTATAAAGAATTTCTCCTTCACAGCAACATAAATCTCATGTTTTAAAATTATCCCCACACACATCCATTTTGGGAGTTTTCAATAGAAAGGTGAAAGTGGCCATTGTGCTAGAAGGAAAGGGCATAACAATCTTCCCAGAAAGTGCTGGAAGCCATGCTGCAATACCTGTATCAAGTTACATGATTTATAGTTTTACACTTTAAAGCTTACATTTATTTTAACAGATTTACTTTTGAAAATGTTAAGTCAAAATCAGCATAAGTACATAGACATTCTCCCACGATGTAAATATTTAGAGAATAGGCTTGTCCTATTCCAAGGCTAGAAGGAAAAATACTACGAATTGTTTGAGCCATATTTCAAGGCTATTGAAATTTATCCTAATTTAATAAATGCAAAGTATATGTGAAGGTCAATTGGTTAAAATATACTAAGAGAAAATAAAATAAATTCAGGTTCCAATGATGGTGATATATTAGCAATACTAAAGTCCTTTTTAATATCCCTAGGGAATAACCTATCAATTCTACCATTAGGCAAGGTTTTCTTTGCTGTTTTGTTTGTAAGCTCTCAATATGATGATTGGCAGTATCCAAAATATCCACAGTCATGTTAAAATAGTGGGTCATGAAAATTAGACGGCTTTTAGGATTACAACGAAATAAAACAAAAAAGCAAAAGCAAAGTTGAGAGTGGTTTTTGGTTTAGGGGATTTAGCCAAACAAGAAACCATCTGAGAGCACATGGGTGGGCACTGCTGTCAGGCTACTGCCTGCTGTTTCTAAGGTTTGGAATAAGAAATGCTAATGCCCAAACACCAACTGAAAGGAAAAATGGGTAAAAACACAACAAAAAACCTGTAAATTTCAGGTGGAAAATGACTTAATTACTTAATACTTTAAACTTCTGAGATGCAGTGACAGATAAAGACTGCGGTGAAATAGCTTGACCGAGCAAAAGGAATTATGCTTGCATAAAAGTCACTTCTGTAAAAATCTTCCTAAAAGAATGCTCTCTCCCTCTTAATTCTACAGCTATTGTGCAGAAAAACTCAGAAATGTCTTTTATATTGATAAGCATACAAAAGGAGATTATCATTCTATTTAAAAATCAAATTGGCTTACAACCTTGTCTATTTTTGGCTATAAAATTTTTATAAAAGGATAATAGCAAAAATATGAATTATTCATTATATTGAAAATATTAGTGACTAGCACAGCTCTTTGACACTTCTGGCAGGAATTCACATAATTAAGAGAATTATTTCCAAAGACTCTGGGACAAAGCCCACTTTCAATAAAGATTTTTAAATAAAAAAGAGAAAAAATACTTTTTGCCATTTGAATTTTGCAACATAAAATAGCAAAACCCCATGAATGATACTTCTGATACCTTGAGGTTTGTCAGTTGTTCCGTGATAAATACATAAGCATGAATCAAAATCATTCCACAATGACATAACGTGTTTACTGAAGTGTGCAATTTATCATGCATTTTCCATGGCTGCCTTTGAAAGAGATAAGGCCTGGGTTTGCCCACAGCACTTAGCAACTGTGATTTACTTGTAGGCATCTTCTTATTTGTTGTACCGAAAGGAGCTGGAGTGCGGCCGTGCCAGGAAACATCACTGACAGTTATGTAATTAGCAGGCATTGTTTATAAAGCGGGCAGCACTTTTACAAAAGACTTGTTTTGTTCACTCTGGTGTTTTTAAAACGATTGCACTCATATTTTCAAGTTCTTGTGTTGGGTGGGTAACAATTCTATGTTAACCCCTTTCCAATTTTCAGCTATTAGAGACAAGCAAGTTACTGGAGAAGCTTCTGGAATCCTGAGGATTTGCACTTCTTGAAATTCACAATGTTCTCTAAGTGAAGCCACCATTTGATGTGTCCTGGGAAACTGCTGTTAGAAGAAGCACTGGATGTTTGAAAGAGACCAATGGGCAAAGCTGGCTACTTGCTTTTTCTTCTCCACTGGCTCTCTCAAAAAGGGAGTGTATGAGTGAGTGACTCACTTCGAGAAATCGCACTGAAGTTCACCACTGAAAACCCTAGTGCAGCAGCTGAGCACTTAACACTTAACAATTATCTGATGTCCTTGGAACAGGCCTTATAACCTACCAGGGTTTAGTCCAAAGCTGTAGAACTGGAAGATAAAAGATGTCACTTCCTTTCTCAAAAAACATTTAGTAGTTCCAAAGCAGGGCTTTCGAACTCCAATTCCTTCCCGGCCCAGGTGAGCAGCTCAATAACAGCTAACATTTAGTAAGTGCCTGCATTATGCCTGGTGCTATGCTGTGCGCTTACGTGGGTTTAATCCTACCCATTACACAGGGACTATTCCCATTCTACAAATGATTAAACTCAAGTACAAAGATTTACATAACTGAGGGTGCAGACCTACTAGGTGACCAAACCAGAATTTGGAACAATGAAGTCTGTCTTCTGAGCTTGTATGCTGAATCACTATGTAACTGTGTATAGTACGAAAGAAAACTATCTTGGATGATTATCTTAACTTACAGATAAGACAATCAAAACTGATAGGGACTACAGAGAACTAGAAAGTTTTCTTGAAAGACATTAAATCTCTCTCGTGGGCTGAGGGCTGCCACTTTGTCATCTCTGTGACATGGAGTCCAAAATGACATTTCAGGCTGCCAGGCTCCTGTGTCTACGCACTCTTCAAACCTCATCTTTTATTCTGCACCGGCTCCATGTTTTAGTCAACGTAAGTGCTCACTGTTTAACAACTGTGCCCAGGTTTCCAGAAGGTGTCTTCTTCACTCATAATATCCCTACTGTCTAAGAGATCCTTCCCACAGGTCTTTCACCTTCCTAAAGCTACACACCCTCAGAGCCGACTCATCCAGACAGCCTTCCCTGGTCTGAGGGATTTAGTCACTGCCTCTAAAGTTCTTCATTGTACCTTTTATGGACCGCTTCATGTTCTATCCCGAATGACCCGTGAGTAAAGGCCCTGTCTTCCCACTGGGACATCCTGAGGGCAGGTCCAGTTTCTCATTCATCTCTATCGACTCTGTTCTCACTTTCCATCTTTGAGGTGCCCAAGCATGTTGCATGCGCTGCCTTTTGTGAACCTATGTCTCCCAATCGTTTACTGTAGGTGTTGATGTCCCTGTTATATGTCACTATCAGATTCCTACTCCTCCAAGGATGGTATGGTGTTGGAGTCTTCTTTGCTTTTCCTATGGCATCTACTAGAGTGCGCTTTGCAGCTGGTAAATGAGTAAGTGAATAAAAGAATAAATTTATTTTTCACATGGTGAGATAGCTGGTAGGCATGATTCAACTTTATCCAAATTATGCACATTAAAGGGATAATAAAATACTGAAAACATTAGCTAACACATTATTAACTAAAAATTAGCTAACATCTCTTGAGTAGTTACTAGGTTCCAAGTACTGTGCTAAGTATTTTACATGCATTATTGTGTCATTTTGTTTTATACAGATGAAGAAACTGAAATTCAGAGATGTCAGATAAAATCGTCAGGGTAATACAGGTACTGAGGGGCAGATCCAGGACTGGATCTTAGATCTGTATGATTCTAGCATCTTGGTTCTTAACCACTAAACAATACTGCTAAAAAGTATAGCTTAAGACAGTGTTCGGCAAACTCATTAGTCAACACAGCCAAATATCAACAGTACAATGATTGAAATTTCTTTTGAGAGCCAAATTTTTTAAACTTAAACTCTATAACAGGGGTCCTCAAACTACGGCCCGCAGGCCACATGCAAATACAAATATTGTATTTGTTCCCGTTTTTTTTACTTCAAAATAAGATATGTGCAGTGTGCATAGGAATTTGTTCATAGTTTTTTTTTAAACTATAGTCCGGCCCTCCAACGGTCTGAGGGACAGTGAACTGGCCCCCTGTTTAAAAAGTTTGAGGACCCCTGCTCTAGAATCTCTTTTCAGTGTCATAAGCGCCTTGGCCACAGCGGAACTGGCCCGTTTAAAAAGTTTGAGGACCCCTGCTCTATAGGTAGGTACATTGTTATTAACTTAATTAGGGTACTCCTAAGGCTTAGGAAGAGCCACACTCAAGGGGCCAAAGAGCCGCATGTGGCTCGCGAGCTGCAGTTTGCCGACCACGGGCTTAAGAAGACAAGGATTCTCTCTTTCTCTCAGCTTGCAAGTAATAGTAAGAACCAACTTAAGATATCAATTATGAGAATTATATGCACATATCTGCCCATTTCTGACCAGGATTCAGAACACTTGAGTTCTAGGATCAGTTCTGCCCCCATTTGGTTGTATGATCTTAAGTGTGTTACTAAGTCAATTTCCCCAACTGGAAAATGAACAAGTAGGTTGGATGATTTTTAAGTCCCTTGAACATTCCGTGACTATGATTTATGGACAGCTTTCAGAATGTGTGAGATACCAATATTCTAACACTTTGCTTAAGTACAGTGAAACTTGCAATCCTTAGTCATTTTTTTCCTGTCCAGGTACTTTAAATGACACATCTAATTTTTAAAGCACATTAATATACCATATGATGAATATATCACATAAGACTAAACGGCCACCATCGCATGCCAAAAAGGCAATTAGAAAATTGAATCAAAGAATTAAGGATTAATATGGATATGTTATACCTGTCAGCAGTAATAAGTGTTTTGACAAGAACAGAATAAAGTCTGACAGTATGCACAAATACTAATCTGATATATGAGTGAAATATTAAAAATGCAAACAACTGCACATTAATCACTCTAACATTTCCCTACTAAAACATTTCAATGCTATTCTTATCAAAACCCATCTATAAATAAGAATGAGCCTTTTTTCAACAGCTTGCACCACTTGGTATTTGCAGTTTAATGAATGTTTATATTGATATGAAATTTAGTTTTTAGTCACATTAGTAAAATGGAATTAATTTACTGAGCGTTGAATTAAGTCAGCCCGATGGCTTGGCTCACAGCTAATCAAGTGTATTGATTCCTTAGGATTGATATCACCAAGATTACAGATCTCAAAAACAGGTTCTGATTTTGGTTTAGACTTTGGAAAAATTAAAAACCATATTCTTTCCTTATTTACTGTTTGCTTTTCATGAAACGATAAAGTGAAAAATACATGAGCTGGCTTTACTTGCTAGGAGAAGAATTCATATCAACAAAAGAAATTAAGCTGATGGACATTCTCAAGACCAGGGTTAAACTGCATTAGAAGCAAATTCAAAGAGAATAAAGTATTGCATGTGGGAAAAGGAAAAGGAATGAACAGGATATTCACAGGATCAGTGTGCTGCTTCTGAGATTCCCATTGTAAACGTAATTTCATGGCGTAACAGATCTTTCTTCCTTCGTTGAAATGCCTCGGACTCAATCCCTGTTCAAAATCTCTCACTACACACACGCGTGTGCACACACACACTCATATACACACACATTGAAGGTTTATAACTATAGTATAATGTCTAGTTGAACTGGATGTTGCTGCAATTTTAATTATGTGCCACTGAGCCGGGGAGGCTGGCCTGTGATAGCTGGAGCTTTACTACCTATTTTTTCACAGGTATTTAGTCCTGGAAAATGAGGAGACTGTCTTTTTGAGATATATAATCATGCTTTGTCCTGAGTTGGCCAGTAAATCTGAATGTTAATAGGAGGTGACTTTGAACAGATTATCTTTATAAGTTGATTCCTAATAGCATTTTTCAAAAATTGAAAGAGATGATGTATAAAATAATTGCCATAACTAGATTTTTAACCACCTGTACTTTTCTCAATAGCATAGTACAAAAAGCAACAGAACCACTATACATACTTTATATATTAATTTGAAAATTCGGGCCACCTTCCTGACCTCAAAAAACACTGCTAAATGTGAGAGACAAATGTGCCTGCCAAGTCAGCTGACTCCACATTGCACAAGCCCAGTCCTATGCTCTCATTCAGGCCATACCTTCCGCCTGGACTACCTGCCAACACCCCCCATTTCTGCAAGGTCAGGCCGAGCACCCACTCACTGCCTGCAAGAAGCCTTCCGGGCATCCCGGGCCACTCCTAGGGCCCCCTCTCTCTACTCCACCTCAATCATTAGGAGCAGCTCCTTTTTCCTCCCGTGACTTCTGGGAGGAAGTGCAATGTACTAGTTGAGAGAACAACCTCAAGCAACCACTGCCTGGTTCAAGGTTTGCTCTCTCATCCATCCGAGTGTGACCCTGGGCAAATCCTAACCTCTCCGTGTCTCAGGTTTCTCATCGGCAAAACACAACTAACCATACCTTCCACGTACGTGGTGTTGTTATGAGGGTTAAAGGAGTTCATAGAAATATATGCTGTTTCTGAGATTCCAAAGGTAGTCCAATTGTAAACTTAATTTTCATATCGTGTCAAATATTTTAAAGAGTATATATTTACATGTATAAAGTGCGACACACAATACTTGTTGTCAGCTGTCATCAATATGCCACTTTGTCCAATTCCCTTTGCTTTAGAGCTGTTTTTCCTTCTGAAGAATATATGCAACTCAAAAGTAAGCTATTTGAGGGCAGGGACCAATTTTAAAATCTCTGTTAATGGTTTGAAATGCATTAATTAAGAAATTCAGCTTCCAGGAGAGAATTGTATTGGAGGCTTACAAGGTGGGGGAAATGCTCTCAATGCTAAACTCCCCACATGTGCCCCATCACCACTCCCGCTGAGTATCTGCCCATTTCCCCTTTCCTGTTCCCTGCCTTGACTGTGAGTACTATGTACCACGCAGAGTAAGCGTTCCCGGCACCTAACTCATGCATACATGGATATTTGTTTTTTCTTTTCCAACTTGTACACAAGATAAATCTCTAAATGTTGTGGCAAAAAGGTTTAAACAAAAGCTCAATGTATAGCAGAGAAATATATACGCAAGCAGAAAAGGTAGAAAATCAAGATCTTGGAATTTATTCTCAAGGCTGGTCCATTCCAAAATACATTATTATATGTCATTAATGCAAAATGTGACCTTAGCAATGCAGCTGATAGATCAATTCCATTTGAAAGGTAAATGAGCCAGGCCTCCTGCTGGCGAAGGGGGTGGAGTGCTCCCAGGGCACAGTGCCTGCCCTGGTGCAGCTTCCTGCAGGGCAATCTGACTGCAACTGTGGGGAAGTCACAGCTAAATGTGCTCAGGGATGCGAGTGCCATGGGGCTGAGAGTGGAGGGGGCAGAGGAGATCCAGTAGCTCTCCTGGGGAAGGGCTTTACTTTGCAGGGGATGCCTGGGAGTTCACCAGGAGAATGAGGAAGGATGGAGATTTCTGGCAGGAGGGAAAGCATGAACAAGGGGCTGTGAAGGCACATGGCTATTGGGAAACTTGCTGGAAGTTCGTTGTGGACAGAGTCTAGGAAGTGCTCAGTAGGCAGGGATGAGAAGAGGCCACAGGGGCAGACTGGGGCCCTCCAGGAAACCAGGGCCCTCCTCAGCTCCTTTGCACTCTTCCTGGGACTATCACTACCTGTGAGAAAGGCATGCGCAGTTGCTCAGATGCTCAGACAGAACCTGACCAGTGCAGGACATCTGCAATGTCCAAAGCAAATCACCCCAGAGGTGCACCAGCCAACCTTTCTCTACCAGGAACTCGGTGCTCTTTCATTATTAAACTGTTGGTCAAAGCTGTTACACCGAGAGAACATTAAATTAAAACATTTATTTCTGAAACTTCAATCATAAAACTAAATCAAGGAGCACTGTAAAAAGTGACCGTCAGCAGAAAGAATAAAAGTGCAGATATGGCAATATTCTTAATGAGGAATCAAATGTTAAGAGAGCCAGCACAGTAAATGACTTTCTCCTAAGATTATTACACCAATCACAGCCTGTTACAAGTCACAAAAGCATGGACAAGCGCTGAATGAAAGAGCTGATTTGACTTGTGACAAACATATGTATGAAATTATGTACGATGCACTGAAACCTGCCTGGATCTCTCAGAGATTGAGTCACTCAGGACAACAGAGTTTTCCTAGAAGGCAGAACATTAACCCTATAAGAGCTAAGATGTTGCAATGGTAGGATATTTTAAGATTAATGTGAATTCTCTTAAATATCAATTTCTCTGCTTCTTAACCAGACATATTGAACATAATTTAACACTGCCTTAATGTCCCACTATCACCATTGTGAATATCAGTTTCACAGTATGCTGAAGATACATGGAGTTGTAAATGTATGTTTGAATATTACACCTGTGGTGCTCGGGATTTCTTTTCTTTTTTCTTTTCTTGTTTCTCTTAGGTCACCAATGCCAGCTTGCTTTCTGCATGTTTATCTTTTTATATAAAAACAACTTAAAGATTTGCACCCACCAGTAGATAATACAAGGGCATTTCTGTAAAACCCATCAACGATGCAAAGGTTGAAGTCACCTTCCTCTCAAGGGCTTTTCTCATCCTCCCTAATATCTTCTTCCCTGTTGTGTGACCCGTCAGCATCACCCAAAGGACTGCCTGATTTCTCCATCACCAACTCCATGGGACACAGACATCTTTTTTATTTATTTACTAGAGGCCTGGTGCACGAATTTGTCCGGCCGGCCCTCCATGATCTGGGCCAATCAGGTCGGACTGGCCAGGGGGAGGGGCCATGGGCGGTTGTCTGGCCCCACCCCTGATTGAGGTGGGGGGGCCCAAACAGGGTTGGGACCGGCTGGGGGGAGGGGCCGCAGGCAGTTGGCCAGCCGACCCTGCACCCTGGTTGAGCTCCGGGTTGAACTTCTGGTCCAACTCCTGGTCGAGGGGACAATTTGCATATTAGCCTTTTACTATATAGGAGGATTTTTAAAAATTGATTTTAGAGAGGAGGGAGAGAGAGAGAGAAAGAGAAAAAGAGAGAGAGAGAAGTGTGGATGTGAGAGAGAAACATCAATTGATGGGCCATCTCCTACATGCACCCGGACGGGGATCGAACCCTCAACCTGACAAGGAATCAAACCAGCAACCTTTCAGTGCAAAGGATGATACTCCAATCCCAAACCTGCAAGGGCCCGCAGACATCTTCTTGACTGTTCATAATAGTCCTCCTATGTCCCTTTAAGTTTGTAGGCAGAGTAGCCTTTCCAATATTAAGAATTTTTGACAATCATGTTTGGGAGTATTCTTATTATAAAGTCTAGAAATATTTCATCATGCTCAAATGACTTTACTGAATGTGAAGCAGATTTGGGTTCAAATCTGATGGGGTCTTGGGCAAATTATTTAGCTTTTCCATGTCTCACCTTCTTCATATGGGAAACAGAGTTTATAACACCAACCCGGCAAGGTTACCTGAACATCATAAAGAATAATATAGGGATAAGGCATTGAACATAGTACCTGGCAAGAAGTAGGCATCAAAACCAATTACATATCAGCCACTTTATCTGGTTCCACTTTATCTTCCTCTTCCCCTTAGTTTGGTGATTAGTGGCAGGGCAGTAAGAGAGGTTTAATGTCCTGATCTTTTCCTATCTTTCATTCCCGGGACTAGGTTCCAATGTATGGGGCCAGTATTCCAGTGTCTGTGCATGCAGGTTGGAACCAAGGTCAAGTCAGTAGAGAAGATGAAGCTGATGGATACAAGTGGTGGAAGGTGCAGGGTGAAAATCCATTAGAAAAGATAAATATTCTACTGAAAACTTTCTGCTTCTACAGCGAAAAGAAAACTATCTTATGGATGGATATACTTAGAAAAGGTTCCTAAGTGTGCTATTTTGTTTCCCTGTGTAGCTGGGAAGACTGTTTTCCCAGTACCTCATTCACCAGTATTGACTAGATTAAAATTTCCTTAATTTTATAATCAAGAGAATTAAGAGGGGGAAAATAAGAGGAAAGAGGATAGTAGGCAGAGGATGCTTTTAGCAGGACCACGGGACCTCATGCAGCCATCCCACAGGCTCTCCCAGACTCACTGGAATCCAGAGGGCAGACTTGGGGCCCCACCCATGTCCTGAGACATGCGGGCTCCCCTGTGACCAAACTAAACATACCCGCATTTCCTTTGGGCCTTTCCTCAAATGATTTGGTTGTGTTAACTCAACCACTTCCTTAGAATTTGCTTTAGGAAGTGAAGTATGCCCACCGGTGGCTCAGTGGTTGAGCATCGGCCTATGAACCAGGAGGCCAGGGTTCAATTCCAGGTCAGAGCCAGAGCGAATGCCTGGGTTTCAGGCTCGATCCCCAGTAGGGGGTGAGCAGGAGGCAGCCAATCAATGATTCTCTCTCATCATTGATGTTTCTATCTCTCTATCCCTCTCATTTATTCTCCCAAATCAATAAAAATATATTAAAAAAAGAAAGCAAAGTATATAAAAGTGAATAAAATATTCCTCCAAACTGATTCTTCCCCAAATGTCCTTTTGCAGGCTGACTAAAAGTTAACGGCCAGAGTCTGTGTAATGGTCCTTCCCCTGGTTTTCCTCAGGCTGCTTTCCCGACTCCCTCTGCCTCCTACTAATCATGGAATCATTGAGGCCTTATGGAGCCTCTGGTCAATGGGTGTGGCCTGCTGCACAGATCTGGCTCCTTAAATGGGTGTTGCCTGCTGCACACATCTGGCTCACTGTGTTGTCTCTACAAAGGACGGTAGAGCCCTAGTTGGTTTGGCCCAGTGGATAGAGCGTCAGCCTGCGGACTAAAGGATCCCAGGTTTGATTCCGGCCAACGACAAACGACATATTGCCCAGGTTTCGGGCTCTATCCCCATTGTGGGGCGTGCAGGAGGCAGTCAATCAATGATTCTCTCTCATCATTGATGTTTCTAGCTCTCTCTCTCTCCCTCTCCCTTCCTCTCTGAAATCAATAAAAGTATATTTTTAAAAAATAAAAATAAATAAAAAGGACGGTAGGATAATTAAAGGAGACACAGCACAAATCAAAGTGCCAACAAGGGGACAAATCTGGTTGTTTCCTCACTTGGTCTCTGGTGTGGGTTGAACAGTAGCCCCTGAAAGTTCATGCCCTCCCACAGTGCAGCTGTGTTTGGAAACAGGGCATCTGCAGATGTAATGGGTTGAGATCACGTCAAACTGGATGAGGTGGCCCTTGTGTCCTACAGAGGGGACATGCAGGAGAAAGCTCCATGTGGAGACAGGAGCAGAGACCGCAGCAATGCAACCACAAGCCAAGAAATGCCAAGGTGTGTGGACAGCCGCCGGAAGCTGGGAGAGAAGCGTGGGACAAATCCCCCCAGGCCCTCCTGCAGGAGCCAGCCCGGCAGCACCTGCAGCGCAGACTTCTGGCCTCCAGGACGGCGAGAAGATAAATCTGTGTTGTTTTAAGCCACCAAGTTTGTGGTAATTTGTTACGGCGGCCCCAGGAAACAAATCGAGTCTCCCCCGTCACAATGTGACCCTGAGAGAATGGCCGGAGACGATGGATCGGCTGCCATCTTCCTCTGTTCTTTTGGAAATGATCGGGAAGTATAATACAGAACCAGTGACTAATACCAATCCCTCAGGGCATTTACCCTATTTTGGGGTCATTCAAACTACTTCCCTTTGAAAAATAAGCCACATATCACATAGCGTGGCAAATGTCAATGGGAAAATTCACTTAGTTATGGGAGTTTTGTGATCGCCATAAAATTGATGACACTCATAAAACGGGGACTAGTCATCATAATAGCGCCTTAGAATATAGACGAAGTATATGTTGTAGGTCAGGTTTCCTAGGAAACAGGTTCTGAGACTCCCAGCTTTGTGCGCAGGCTTCTGGGGAAGCAGTCTGGGTGGGGTGGGCAGAGAGAGAGGTTCATCTGTGATGCAGCTGCGCAGAGGCCTCTGCCTGGGAGGGTGGTCCTTCAGAGTTGCGTCAAAGTGAGGCAAGAGGCCAAGCCTTGGAACGTCCCAGTGCACGGGGGCTGTCTCCAGAGAGGTGGCGTCGCATGGGGGAGGCAGCTTCCCTTCGCAGAGGGACAGAGGGAATTCCTGCAGAGGGACTCAGAGGTGAGCTGTGAACATGAGAGGCTCAGTCCTGAAGGGGAATCTGGATAGCATAGCCCAGCGCCACTTCACTATTCATAACTCTAACAGAAAGAAGTCCTTGTTAGCCAAGAAAGAGACTTTGGCCAGACGCACACACTGTTCTGGTTCCGATAAAGTCATCAGATATACCCTCTGTTTCCCATCGTATGAAGCTGCCGCGGTTGCCATCACTAATCTTTCCATGAGATGCTGGCTCTTCTGGACCACGACTTTCCTCTTTCATTTTCCTACCTGGGCTGGCAACTCGGATGGTGACCTTTCTCATCAAAAAAGGGGGAAAGGTATGGCCTCAGTGCTCACTTCGTGGCCTGGTCCACAGTCTGAAGAACGGAGTAAGCATGCTTACCCTTCACACTTACGTTGCAAATGAGTCAAAGCGTCCTGTTTCCCGTGAAGTCAATGAGGTTTCCTGAGAAAGCAAGCCTCCCGTGGGCAGAGGGAGCAGGTGGACTAAAGAGCAGTCACGGACCCTGTGCTAAGCATCAATATAGGCGCCAAGCATTAGCACACATTTTTGAACCCAGAACACAATAAAGTCACATTTTGTTGTCAAATCAACTGCTACGAACGAACTAAACCCTTTGGCGGGGTATGTTTCTTTCGATGTCTTGAAGATTAAGATGGCCTCCTAGCACAGTGAGGCAGGAATATACATAGCAGGGTAGAATTCATAGCCTTGGGGATGGAGACCTGATAGAAGGTACTAGAATGAGGGATGAATGAGCAAAACTGTAGTAATACAATGTCCGTTAGAGAGAAAACGAGGGTGATGCTTTGCCACTACACATTCCTACTCACACCAGCTACATGTCTGCTGGCAATTTCATTCTGCTCAAAGCTAGTCGAACTGATCATATTACCTAACTTAACTTAACCATTGACAGTTTCATTTCTCAGGCTAAGAAAGAAAGAAGCAGGTATTCTGGTCTGGTCCTCACCTGCAGAGAACGAAACAGGAATGTGGGAAGAACTTTCAAGCGCACGACCATGCTCTTTCTGAATGTATAATGCGGGGCAAAGTAACTCATTCATCCTACAGATACTTCGTAAGCAAGTGCTTTGAGTAATGCTGTTCCAGTCACGAGGCATAAAGCAGTGATCAAAGCAGACAGGACCTTTCCCTTCATAGAGGGAAAAGGATGATTAGAAGACAATTAAATAGGTAGCATAACATCCAGGAAGAAGGTGACAAGCAGTAGACTAGCGCAGGTTAAAAGGACCGGGGCGATGAGGAGCGCTGTCTTTGTGTTAGAGGGGGGAGGATTTAAGCATGGCCTGCGTGCAGGGGGACCACATTTCCTGGCCCAAGTTTCTTCATCAGAAAGAGGGCATAATCATAGTGCCAGGGACTCACAGGGTTTTGCAATGAGTAAACTGGGTAACTTATGTAAAGCACCTGGTATATTACATGGCACAGGGCGCGTGTTCAGAAAATAGCAGCCATATTATTATTTAGCCCTTTTCTCTTCCTTAATTAAACATACCTTTAGCTTGCCTGCTTATTAGAATTGAACACCATAAATTCTTAGTTTGCTATTTCAATTTCCTTTTTTCTCTTCTTTCTTACATGTCCTGAAAGAATTAAAAAAACACACCACCTCACTAAAATGAAATACTGTGTCATGAAAATACATGTGATGGTCATTTTCCATTTAGAAGGGAATTACCTCGCTACTTAACTGCATCTCCCAACCATAGATCTTTGTACGCTGAAACTATAACTCATGTTATTGCCAGAGCTGGGGTAGGGGCAGCCAAGGGTCAGTCGTCAGGTGAGAGGCAGAGATGAAACATCACGAAGGAGTGGACAGGAAGCAAACAAGGACAGCACAAGTAAAGGGAGGTAGAGGATGGATAACGTCAGCTGTGGGCTTAAAGGTGCTATAATAATAAACATTTTTCGAGTAGCTATGTTTCCCTTGCCTGAGCAAGGTTAAGTGGGAGAGTCAAGACTTGAACCCAGGCCTCTCCCTCGCTCCAGACGAGCATCAGAAGTTACAAGATGCCCCAAGAGACAGCCGGACACATGGCCATTCAAAGTCCAAGGCTCAGAACACAGAGATTCCATGGGATTCGAAGGAATGAGACAGAAGAAAAAGGATATCCAGTCATGAGGACACGTAGACAGAACCTCCAGAGCCTCCCTATCCCTCTCTCAGCACTGCCTGCTGGTTCCTGTGGGAGGAGCCAATTGTCCCCACTGGGTTGGTGGAAGCAAGAGGTGACAGGCAGCTCCCTACCAAGATGAGGCTCACAGGGCAGAAGCCATCAGCCCCAACTGATTGGGGAAAAGCCTCTATCCTCACCTATTTCCCCTGGCTCCCAAAGAGCTCTCTACCCAGGCTATAGTTTTATTTTAAAAAGGAGTATACCCCCATTCTACAAAACCTATACTTCTTTAAAAACAGAAATATAAACTAATTCTCCAATTCCAGCAGCCACAAGCCTTTAGATTTTCAGTGACTTTAACTTTTGCTCCTTTACCCCATAGAAGGGAAGTGAGAACCTATTAATAATCTCTGTAAATAAGTCCGTATTTTCTGAGGTCACCTCGGAGGACTATAAGGATAACATGGCATTCCTAGTTTGTCAGGGAATTTAATCATGACTGTTTTTCTCGCTGGTTGTCCGGTATTTAATGCCCTTGTTGACCGCAGGTAGTGCAGTGCCTTTAAAGTGCTTCCTTAGTGATGACAACCTCGAGGGACTTTTTTTTTTGGCACCTCCCAGCTGACAACATTCTATAAAATATCACTTTAAAAAAAATCTCACGTGACCCTTACAGGTGCCCTGTGGGGGGGGATTGAAGGAGTATTTACTTTGCAAAAACGTTGCAAGTGACAACACTGGGACTCTGAGAGCTGAGTCTTGAGGCCACACAGTTGGTGTGTTTCGTTGGCAGGTGCTAAATGCAAACGCAAGCACCACCCCACCCCCCACCCCCTCACACAGACACGCACCGCACCTTACCAACTGGCTCGCTCTCCCATGCCCACTCCCCCCTCACCCCAGAGTCCTTCAATTGGGGGGATTTTCTGATGAAATCACATGGTCTCGGGCCTTTATCATGTCCATCCATTTGTACGCATCTGTGAGCTACTTCGTCCTGTTTACTAAAGAATAGTGACAAACCTGTTGAGGAAAACTCTAGAGCTCAAGCTCTCGCTCCTCTAACAATTTTGCACACAACTGCTGTCAGATTGAGGAGGTGAAGGGAGATGTGAAAAAGGAAAGAGGAGGAGAGAACCACAAACTAGCACTCTTTGTCTTTCACACTCTCCCGCCCCGCCAGGTGCAAACAGTTCATAATGCCACTTAGGGAAACATCCCAGAGGTTACTGAACCACAGCAAGAAAAAAGGGAAACAAGTAAGCAAACCTCAACAACAAACCAACCTGGGTGTGTTTCTTGGTGAACAAGGGGGAGGTTGGAGATTTTGCCCAGCAAAATGGCTTTTCTTGATATTTTTCACAAAATATGCATGTGGGAAGCCCAGGAAGGAATGTGGGAGGAGAAAAGGGAGCAGCAGACAGCACAGTGTACTGGTATGTGGCTAAATGTTAGCTCCCAGGCCTGGGATAAGAAGGCAAGTCCTGAACGGGGTCTCAGTTTTCCATCTGTGCCTGTTCATACAAATGAGAGAAAAGTCGCTCAGGCACTAGGACCGATGGACAGAAATTAGCTCACATCTGGAGGGCTGTCAAGAAGCCGTCTTAGCACGACCAGCCAAAGGCATCTGGTGTTCCCTGACAAATGACCAGGAAGCTCTGGCCGAGGTTCCCCAAGGGGAAAAGTTCAATTGTGGGAGCCTCTTCATATGTTTCCACCAGCCTCGGTTCCACCTGAAACCATCAGTCTAAAAGAGTCCCACTTCTGTGCCTTTTATTTGGTAAGCAATTGAGTTTCAGATACTGTGATATTTTTCTGACAGAGGGTCTGCATCTATCCCACTTGAATGTTAGGAACGTGTGAACACAAACCCAATTTGAACGACCGTCATCACAATTCATCCCACTCAAGCAGATGGTCAGACTAAACCTCCAAAGCTGATTGCTGCAAAGTCTTGGTAACAAGACAGCCATTCAATAAATGTTTATTGAGCATAGCCAAAGTGCAAGATACTGTAGCCAGGCCAGATTTCTTATTACTCAGATGCTGCTTTATATAATGAGGAGGCTGGTCTTGCTGAATTCTTAATGAAGGGATGCTTCAACTCAACCGCTTCCAATAACCCAACGAACAAACAAGAATTGATTCTGGTTGTAACTCTATCTATATATCCTTAGGTCATTTGGCCAGATGAATGAGTTTTTGCTAACAACCTTTTGTTTGTTCACTTGTATATCCATGTAACAAATTTTACCCAGAACCTACAATGCCCCAGGCACTGCCCGTGTGCAGCGATGGCTGCAGGCTTCAGCAGTCTCAGGGTAGGAGAATTTGGTAGTAACAAAGGATTATCTTGTTGCAGGTCTACTGATGAGTGACAGCACCTAACACTTACTGTGTTGGCTCTAGAACAGGGTCAGTCCCTCTATGAAGGGTTTCACACAGTACAGACCAAGGTGAGTTCCTATCATGTAACTAAAATTAAGGATCATTTGTCATGTAAAGTCTGGGAAAAGTGGGGCTAAAGTGGCATCACTGAGTTGGGTAGAAACCCAAGGAATTATTTCCAGGGTGATTTATATGACAAGAGGCTGAACCGTGAAGAGTACATCTTTGAGGGCCATCTAGTGTTGACTTTCTTCCTGCTTGAGATCTTAGGGAGTCCCCATAACTGGAAAGGAAAAAAACACCTCTCCCTGAAGTGGATTCCTTGTGGCATAAGCCATAGGGTCTCCAGAAAGGATATCCCTTTTTGGCTTAATAGATTCAGCCAGCCCAGGAGGGGGAAGACGTGATATATACCAGGGCACTGTGCTGCTCAGCTTCTTGCAAACAGCAGTACTTCACATTTTTTTTGAAAAAAAAAAATTAAAAAGGAAGCTTACTGAACTCCCCTGAAGAAAACACTGTAAAAGTGGAAATCAACATAAACTGGCCATATAACACAGCATAAGCCTTCCTAAAATTCCTTCCCATCCACATATGTGTCTCAGCAGCGACAATCTCTCTTTATGTTCTTCTTGACTAGAGCCCCACCCAGACTGGGGCTGGTCCCCTTTCCATTCTGCCCCACCTATCCTCCTCTTGACACCTCTGACGACCTCAACTTTGGCTGACATCCCTCCCACCCCAGACTAGGGAACATGCATAGGTCTAGAGAACTACCCGCTGTTGGGCTAGAGACCCACCTGGCTGTAGGGCTAGGGACCCACCTGGCTGTAGGGCTAGAGACCCACCTGGCTGTAGGGCTAGAGACCCACCGGCTGGTAGGGCTAGAGACCCACCTGGCTGTAGGGCTAGAGACCCACCTGGCTGTAGGGCTAGAGACCCACCTGGCTGTAGGGCTAGAGACCCACCTGGCTGTAGGGCTAGAGACCCACCTGGCTGTAGGGCTAGAGACCCACCTGGCTGTAGGGCTAGAGACCCACCTGGCTGTAGGGCTAGAGACCCACCTGGCTGTAGGGCTAGAGACCCACCTGGCTGTAGGGCTAGAGACCCACCTGGCTGTAGGGCTAGAGACCCACCTGGCTGTAGGGCTAGAGACCCACCTGGCTGTAGGGCTAGAGACCCACCTGGCTGTAGGGCTAGAGACCCACCTGGCTGTAGGGCTAGAGACCCACCTGGCTGTAGGGCTAGAGACCCACCTGGCTGTAGGGCTAGAGACCCACCTGGCTGTAGGGCTAGAGACCCACCTGGCTGTAGGGCTAGAGACCCACCTGGCTGTAGGGCTAGAGACCCACCTGGCTGTAGGGCTAGAGACCCACCTGGCTGTAGGGCTAGAGACCCACCTGGCTGTAGGGCTAGAGACCCACCTGGCTGTAGGGCTAGAGACCCACCTGGCTGTAGGGCTAGAGACCCACCTGGCTGTAGGGCTAGAGACCCACCTGGCTGTAGGGCTAGAGACCCACCTGGCTGTAGGGCTAGAGACCCACCTGGCTGTAGGGCTAGAGACCCACCTGGCTGTAGGGCTAGAGACCCACCTGGCTGTAGGGCTAGAGACCTGGCTGTAGGGGTAGAGATCCACCTGGCTGTAGGGGTAGAGACCCACCTGGCTGTAGGGGTAGAGATCCACCTTGCTGTAGGTCTGCTCTTTCTGGGCATTTTCCCCTCAGATGCTCTGTGGCACGTCACTCCCACATTCCACACAGCTCACAAATCACCCCCTACTGCTCCTGGTCCTCATGATAGTTATGGAGGGAGATTCTACAGACAGGAAGACTGACGAAAAGGGGATGCAAAAGAATGCCCATCTGCAGAGGGCAGAACTCCTCATCTTCACTCCGAGGTCCTCTCCCCTACAGATCCGTCCACACATTAGGCATGTGGAGAGGGCTGGTGAGGTAATATTACACTTTAAAACCAGGACTTTAGTAACCCTCTTTGCACTGTATTTGAAAACTCTTAGATGTGCCTACACAGGCTGGTGAGTATATACAACCTTCAGTACTCGGCTAGACTGTGGTGAAACCTGCCAGCCATTTAACAGACGGCTGTGAAGGTCAGATGAGCAAACAGCTCCCCCCACTGCCTGCCAGCAGACTGGTGAAAGAGTTATAAAATGCAGGGAGGTAAATATATAAGGACTTGTCCAAAGGATAAAGGAATCACACTATGAGTCAGAGTGAGTAGCAAACACTGGAAGAGTGGTTACCCGGCTATTCAAACCCTTCACTGCCACTGAAGTGTCCTTTAGAGAAAAATGATTGACAAGCACGAAGGAGCTCTGCTTTATTTCCCTGATTTCCGCCTTCCCTGGCGCCTCTCTACACAGCCTTCCAGCTGCCCCGTCTGCATCCCGAGCCTCTGGCCAGGCTTGCTGTTTCTTGAAGCATCCGCTCCATTCTGCAGGGGTTAGGGCCCTTGCTAAGGTCTCTCTGCCCTCCACGCGTGGGGCTGCTGCAGTTCTCTGGGCTCTACTTCTCCCGGTGCTGGGCAGCCCCATGGGAACATTCCTTCGCTGTGATGTCACTGTGACCACTGCGTAAGGCCAGCCCGAGTCTCATGTCTGACCACCTGCGTGCTCGCTGAATCCAGGGCAGCTCCCTCGTGTCAGCATCTGACAACTGTCTTGGCTCTTCTGTCATCTCTGACCCAAGCCAACAAGTGGCACCGGGAAGCCATTCTGTCGACAAATGAGCTCGCGGCCTTCCCTGACTTCCCATCTCTCCCAGCAGCGGTCTGGTCCAGCTGTTAGTTAGGATGTTGTCAGAATTCTTTGGTCCATAAGAAAAGTGAAATCCACACCATGTTGTGCAATGTGTTCATGATGCCTTCATTCCTTTGGATGATCGTCAACATGAACGTCTACCAATACCCTCCTCTGACCTCGGAGGGCTTCAGATGGATGCCACGGGTGCAGGAAACAGAGCTGAGACAGCGCAAGGCCTGCCAATTCCTTGCTAAATTGCACCGTGTATGCTTAACTAACGCATTAATTGTAGGCACTAATCAAGCATACCTAAAATTTTAAAATCCCAGAGCACAGGCCAACATCATGGGTTTTCAATCCTGAAACAGTCTGCGGGGGTGTAGCCTATACAATCAGTAGCCTGAGCTGCGATGCTTTGGCATGTGCGCCATGGGTTTAGTTGCGTTTAGTTGTTTTCAAAAAGCAGTGAGTTGGAGGCATGCTGTCAGGTTTCCAAACACTGGGGTCCCTCAAGGTGAGCCGCTGTTTTGTGGCGCTCTGACATCAGGCATGTTAATGTTCGATCACGGAGCACAGGACTGAGGCAGCTGGGATGCTCAGCCCCACCCAGTTCCATAGGTTAATCTGCCGGGGGTTGCTCACTTCGATAAAGGGTAGCTCCTTGCTGTATGATACTCGAACAGACTCGAATAGAGGATGGCAGTGCCCAGCAACTCAAGAGAAATTCAGGAAGAAACAGGTTTGAAAAAAAAATAGGATAGTCTCTTGGTGGACCCATTCCTGAAAAGGCAGCGGGGATACAATCCTGGCTAGCATTACCACCTAGTGTCCACGTATACTACTTGCTATTGACAGCGCCCATTCATTCAGCAACTTGTGGAGCGCCATTCACGTGGGCACTGGGCGCTGAGCTCACCCGGCGGAGGAGTAACAGTGAGAAAGGCATCCACGGGAAGAGTCATGATGCAACGAAGTACGGGCTAAGTGAGCTCACAAAGCATGACTGGCTGTTCAAGGACTAATGGAGAGAGACAGAAATATGGGGAAAAACAGTATCTTAAAGGTATAAAAGAAAGGGCTTGAATGTGGTCGAATGTTGTGAAAACAATGACAAAGAGATGAATTCAAGAGCTTCACTTGGACAAATTTTGTTAGTTCTGAGGGAGACAGAAGAGTCAGGAAAACCTCTGCATTTACTCAGCATGTATTTTGAATGCCTACACTTACTAAGAACTAGAGATACAGCCCTGGTCAGAAAAGTTCTGTGCTCCTGGAAAACAGGAGTGACTGTGTTCTAGGGAGACAGCGACGCTCATAACTACAGAAAAGAGTAGAGGTGGAGGGGGAAGCAAAGTTTAAAGAAGAGACATGAAAGCCAATGAGTTCGATTTTGAACACGCTGAGTTTGAGGTGCCAAGGGGACCGGAGGAGATCTCTAGCAAACTGCTGGCTCATGGGTTTGCAGATCAAGAGAACTGACATCACAGGCACATGGAAGGTGGTCGAAGCCTGATGGGAATGTGATTGCCGACAGAGCAAAACGAGGGCCTAGGAAGGAAGCCCGAATAACAGTAACAGTTGACATAACGGATGAGCATCCAGCAAAAGATGGTGTGACGGGGAGGACCGAGCAGGTAGATAAAATCTGGATTCAATGAAGGCATGGAGTTGAAGGGATGAGTTTTGTTTTCTGTTTTCTTTGAATTCTTCACTGAATAATAAGCACTACATGGGCAATGACCATGGCCATCTTGCTCGCCTTGTCTTCCCAATAACTAGCATGGCACCTGGCACCTGGGTGGTACTTTATGTTTCTGAGTGACTTAATAGAGGAGTAACCAGCAGAATGACATGCCACAGACAACTGAAATAAGACAAGAACTGGGTTTGCCCATCCGGAGATTTCTGGTAGTGTGCGGAAAGAACAATGAAAACGGCTGATTGAAAGAAACATAATATCCAGGCTTTAACATTGGAAATATAAAAAACTCTCCTGAAGAGCATAGCAAGAATTTCTAGACAGTAACCCATTTTTTGAACAATTTCTTTAACTAAAATGGAGTTGCAATATATTAATTACTTGTTGATTGCCATACCGATGTGAAAATATACAGGATAAAACAGTTATAATACTAGTAAAAGCATAAAAACAAAACAAAAGAATAAAACACTAGGGCATTCATCCATCAACATACCAATGCCATATCATTTTAAAATTCTGAGGCAAATAAGCTTCAATTGTTGCTTAACTTGAAACTAGTTTAGAAACCAGCAGCCCAGCCTTGCACACAGTGTGTCTTCATGCACTAAGAGGACACTTAGTTACCTACAGCTTCAGCAGCTCACATCTCTGGCTCTCATCCACAGAAACAAAAACTAATGAGTAAAGGATTGGCTGATTATTAAAAAAATGAATCAAATGAATCTTGGACTTTAGTGTGGACTTAAGAAAAATTGTTTCTAAACAAGCACTTAGAAGCCCTTGGAAAGCAATAAAATGAAAGGCAATTTGCACAGACTAATGGAGCAGCGAAAGGAGGAGGGAGTGGGGAAGGTGGACTGTGTGATGGAGGAAAAGTTTGGTTTGGAAATTTTGTTGTAAAACAGTCTCTCCCCATGATAAATCACTGGCTAACGACAGCTAGAATTTCCTGTTGGAGCCATAACTTCACGTTTGTGTGACTGAACATTAAAACAGAAAAATATACAACATAAAGTCAAAGCCATATACTGAAGTGTTGTATTTTGGGAAGAAGTCTATTTTACAGGGCTAAATATCTCTCAATTAAAAAGCAAAGCAAAACAAAAACACTATTTATGGGTAATTTAGCTTAGACATTTAGTGCTAAGTGCTAATTCAGCTCATGAAACATCTTGACAGTTTCTTTTCCTTTCTTTTCCTTCTTGTATAAGAGGTCGTTTTATTTTCCTAGTTAAACAGAACAGGTAGAAGAGGAAAAACTAAGATTAATAAGGTCTACCTCAACATAGTCACTCAGGCATTTATCAGTGCGTACATATGTGGCTCACTGTTCGTTCATGTCCTTCGATCATATATGTACATACCTATTTTTATTAGATTGAAATAACACTAAGGTCAAAGTTCTGTCTCATTCACTTTTGCCTGAGCCCTATATTTTATATTTAGTGCCCAATAAATATTGATTTAATAAACTGAATACAATTAAAAAAATGTTGACCTTTCAGGTGCTTGAAGCCCTTAGACAATTTAGTCTCATGAAATCCACACTAGGACTCTAAATCATGTTTATTATTATCTCATAAATACTCTCATGATTTTTCCCCAATTTAACAATTAATAGTCTAGGATAATCATATTTACTTCCCAACTGAAGGAGCATAAAAACCTTATGCACTTGGTTATTTAAATTAGACCAGGAGGTTAGACCAGGAGGTGGAGCTTAAAGAAGATGTCCTTGGAGACCCCCTGTGTTCCCAGGGCTCTAGCACGGAATTTGTACAAGCAGAGATGCGGCTGGGAGCACAGGGATTCTTCAGGGGCAGTAGGATGACACACAGAACCTAAAAATGGACTGTAAACTATTTACTTCCAATCTGGCTTGGGATTAGTATTAGAGAATCAATTTCCTCACAAATTATCCAATCGTGCCATAGGAAAAGGAAAAGTTAGGTAAAACAAAGACTTTCTGTTTGATGTAACAGGAAAATAAGGTCTGGGAAATCCCTGCTATAATCCACATGCAACTTTACACATGATTCTATTCGACTTGTTCATTAAAGGAGTTGAGAGGTATGTGATAGATCAGTTACTCGTTTTTCCCCCTCTACTCCCCACAATGTGAAAGAACAGGCATTATTACCAGAAATACCTGGAATTAGAATATTGATTTATTTTAAAAAATAAAATTGTATATATTTGTTATACGATATAGTGAATATATATACATATGTACAAATGATGAATACAGTCAAGCTAATTATCATCTCCATACAGTTATCATTGTGTGTATGTGATGAGAGCACCTGAAATCTACTCTCTTAGCCAATTTCCAGTATTCAGTACAGTGCTATTAACTATAGGCATCATGCCACACATTACTTCTTTAGAATTACTCATCCTATATTACTGACAACTTTGTACCCTTGACCATCATCTCCCCATTTTCTCTACCTCCCCACTCCTGGTAATCACCATTCTACTCTCTGCTTCTATGACTTGACTTTTTTAGATTCCAAATAAAAACCCTTAGAATGTGTACCTCCAGTAGGTGCTCACTGAATATTTGTTGAATGAATGACTTATAATAATTTGATTCTTAAACCACTGTGATGTTCACCTGGACTGCCCATTGCTTAGCATCCCTCATGTGAGGCAACAGCCAAAAGAACTTAGTGACACGATGCAGCCAACGCTCCCTTGCAGAACAAGTGTCAGGTGGCCACCATCTACAGTTGGCAGGTCATGTCCCATGACCACAGGCAAGTAGAGCTAGAGGAGAAGTGATAAAAATTTGTGTCCACTGAACTTTAGTGGCTTGAATGTTTCTTATTTTCTACAGTCACGTTGAAGAGGGACTACTTTTTGCTGAAAATGATCTTGGGTTAGCCTCAAGCCTGTAATTCACCGAACCTGTCTCTGGAGAGTGTTTCCAGAGAACACAATTAGTCCCCTACTGTATGCTCATGTGGAATAGTACATGTTAAGGTTCATGGCGTCAGCTTGACATACTATTTATTCTCCTCTTACCTTACACTTCGGGATTGAAACATGATGTTTAAAAAATGTTTTTTAAATATATTTTTATTGATTATAGAGAGGAAGGGAGAGGGGGAGAGAGAGAAACATCAATGATAAGAGAGAATCTTCAATCAGCTGCCGCCTCTACAGCTCCCACTGGGGATCGAGCCTGCAACCTGGGCATGCGCCCCTGACCGGAACCGAACCTGGGACCCCTCAGTCCACAGTCTGATGCTCTAACCACTAAGCCAAACCACCAGGGTTAAAAAAAATTTTAATTGATTTTTTAGAGAGGGAGAGGGAGAGAAACACCGCTGTGAGAGCAGAACATGGGTCGGCAGAACATCTCCCCGCAGGGGATCGAGCCTGCAGCCCAGGCATGTGCTCTGACCTGGAATAGAACCAGCAACCTTTAAGTGCACGAGACAACCAACTGAGCCACACAGGCCAGAGCAGAAATACGATTTCCTTAAAAATTACTAAGGCAGGTATTCACTGATAAGGTAAAATGTACAACCTCTATTCAGAGTTCTCCCGCTTTCTCATTTTCTAGCCTTTCTGACAGATGTAGGTCCAGAGGCCTCTCCCATGCTGCCACTTCCTCTTGGCGCACAAGCCAACTATGGTTACACATTTTTGTTTTGTTAATCCTGCCTGATGAGGAGACAAAAAATAAAAGAAAATAATTTCTACTCTGAAGTCATCCTCCACTTAAAGATAATCTACGGTTAACCTAAAAAATAACTCATAAGTTCCGAATATTGTAACACACACACACACACACACACACACACACACACATATACACACCAATGGATGTTTTGGATCTGTGGTGGTGTAATTCAATAGCAGCTTCACTTTTCGGTATTCAAAATAAAATTCAAGTACATAAGCACAGTCATTGTATTGCTTTCAAATAACAAACCTGTATTTTGCTGCTATGCTGGTTCTCATACTTTAGAAGGAGGCGTTCAGCCCCCAGTCTCAGCTGTGAGCCTTTATTTTATTCAATTGGCCGTGAGAACAGCATCCGCCTGAAGGAAGGGTGGTAAAGGACTATGGATTTCATACGAACATGGGGACAACCGAGGGACTCATTTTTCGGTGCCTGCTTAATTGTTTGTTGGTTTGTTCGGTGGCTCCCACCTATTCATACCGCAGTTATGTAGGCAGGCAATTCAGAAAATGTTCTCTACAGATTTTCTTCTAACCTAATTATGTGAGCTGCAATTAATATGTGTACCATGATTTCCCATTTGAAAAGTTTTCCCCCACATCATTATGGAATTGACATAGCACATTAATTCTGGGAGGTAGATACTGCCCTCTTGTTTTCAATGGATGGAGAAACTGAGGCGTGATAACTTGCCTCAGGTTGTGCATCTGGTAGATGTAAGAGCTGGGACGCACACCCAGGTCTCATGACTAATTCATGTGCTTTCTGACCAAGCTGGACAGGAAGGCAGGCGCTGTGAGAATGAGCGCTTAGACTCTCTGGCCACACCAGAGCGGCCGCCTCCCCTTCCTCCCATCTCACTCTCTTGGCTCAAACCCTTCCTGAGACCTGCGGGTTAAGGCTCTGCCATAACTTCAAGGGCATGTTAAAGAACGCTGTACAGCCCTAGCTGGTTTGGCTTAGTGGACAGAATATCGGCCCGTGGACTGAAGGGTCCCGGGTTCAATTCCGGTCAAGGGCACATGCCTGGGTTGGCAGCCTGATCCCCAGTGGGAGGCAGCTGATCAATGATTGATCTCTCATCACTGGTGTTTCTGTCTCTCTCTCCCTTCCTCTCAGAAATCAATAAAAATATATTTTAAAAAAGAACACTGTACACATCACGCTGATGGAAGAAAACACTGTCTGCCTAGTCCATTAGCCAATCACTCTTAACAGCTGGATCTTGATTTGGCTGGTAGCTCAATATCACATGTGTCTGTACATCTGGAATGCTTCCTGCAAATTAAAAACTTATTTTAAAAATTAAACTCTATATTTTGAACTTAATAAGATCTATTAGATAAATTAAAATAATTAAAATGAACATATACTCTCCAGACAATGACAAGTTCTGAAAAATCTCTTTGGAAATAATTTCGTGATAAGATATATATTTGGGGGAGGTCCGTTACCATTGCTGACCAAACCAACATCATGATATTTCCCACAATATGGCTGATATTATGGTGATTCAAGTGGATTTTAAATAGTGAATAAGTATTAACTTATTCACTATTTATACTTTCATATGTGCTCCCTAAATTAAGGTATAATGATATTTAGAATGCTGAATTAGATCATTCAGTTACTTGATCTTACATTTATGTCATGTTCAGAGAATGAACCAGATTTTTACCTATATAGTAAGGTTTTGTTTATAGAATATAATTTTCTCTTCCTTCTTTAAAACAAAATATAACTGTAGCTTCCTACCACCAAGGTAATAAAAAGGAGATTCTCTGTTAAGAGTCAAATGAAAAAAATAAAAAACTCTTATAAGATTCTCCTTTTCAGATTGCACTTGGTTGTCAAAGAATATTATTTTGTAAGTACAAAATGTTCTAAGAATGTCTGATTAAAGTTAATTAAGGAAGTAAGAAAAAATATACTTGAAAATGTCTGCTACAATTATGTTTTCTATAAATAGATAACCACATTTATCGTCAATACCTATTACCGTAATTTGTCTTGTAAGGAGTTTTAAAAACTACATACTGTTCTTTAGACATCTATCTATTATTTAGTACCATTTTACAATTGTTCTATCTTGACATATTAATGCTGATGAATTTTGTTGTGGAAATTTTAAGAATCAATTTTAGAAAAGGTTATTTAAATGCTTTGTGATAATCTAATACAAAACGAATGCTGTTTCACAGGGGTACCAAGTGCAACCAGCAGCTATCCTATTGCAAGAGCAGAACATCAGATTTTGGTACTCTGCCAGTGATCTAATTCCAGCCACTGTTAGTGGAAAACAACAGCACTGGCTTTTAAACAAGTCCACTTCAGTTTTCTAAAAGTATACACATACTTTTTGGTTTGATAAAAACAAAAATCATCTGCAAGAGAGCCTTCCTTTGGGCCTCATTCTCTAAAACACAATGAAACAAAATGCCTAACTACACTGTAATTAAACAAACTACATGTAAGGAAAAGACATGCTCGCAGGGAGGTAAGGGAACTCTCTCATTAGTTTAATTGAGATGATCTCAAGCAGGATGGGCAAAAGAACTCGTAGAGGCCCTTAGAGCTTGCGGGAGTGTGGCAGCCTGGCAGATGCTCATGGTAATCTTGCTAGGGGGTTCTTCTTTTTAAGAGGAAAACCTCCTCAGTCACCCTCTGACACCCTCCTCCTATAGAGAGCTGAGATTAAAAACTCAGTGCTAACGGGACAAACTCTCGAGTATGTGAAGCAAAGTTAGGAAGAGGCACTTACCCCGGACTTGAAATATAAGAAAAACTTATTAGAGGGATACAATCTTTACTGCAATCAGAAGGATGTGTAAGAACTATTTGAGGTTGAGAAACAGGGGAAGGCAGGACTGGGTGAACCAGGCAAAGAGAATTGCACGTGGAAGTATCTGGAGGTTGGAAATACAGTCCACTAAAAGAATTGGAATAAGCTTATAATGGCCACATGTAGAGAAAGAGAAAAGAAATGTTGTGAAATATATGTGAGCTACAGAAGTAGGACAAGACACTAATAAGGACCTTGTAAACAAATAATAAGATCATAGATTTTAGCTCAATCATATTGATAATTATATTAGATGTAAGTGGTCTAAATATACGAATTAAAAGGTAGAATTCTCAAATTGGAATAAAAAACAAGACCTAATTATAGCTGTCCACAAGAAACTCATTTTAAATATAAACACACAGTTAGGTTAAAAGTAAAATAATAAAAAATATATTCTGTGCCCTGGCTGGTTGGCAAAGTTGGTTAGAGCACTGTTGCATGCACCGAAAGATTGCCCGTTCAATACCCCATCAGGGCATATTCCTGGTAGGTTGTGGGTTCAATCCCAGTTTGGTTGCATAGTGGAGGCAACTGATTGATTGTTCTCTCTCTCTCTCTCCCTCCATCCCTCTCTGTCTAAAAAACAAGCAAACATATCTTCAGGTGAGGATTAAGAAGAGATAGTCCATGCAAACAATAATTAAAAGAAAGATGAAGCCCTAACTGGTTTGGCTCAGTGGATAGAGCGTCGACCTGCGGACTGAAAGGTCCCAGGGTCGATTCCGGTCAAGGGCATGTACCTTAGTTGCGGGCACATCCCCAGTAGGAGGTGTGCAGGAGGCAGCTGATCGATGTTTCTAACTCTCTATCCCTCTCCCTTCATCTCTGTAAAAAAATCAATAAAATATATTTAAAAAAAGAAAAGAAAAGAAAAGAAAAGAAAAGAAAAGAAAGATGAAGTGGCTACATTAATGGTGGAGAGAGTACATCTCAGACCAAAAAAAAATATTACCAGAAAAAGGGAATGATATTTTATAATGATAAAGAAGTCATCTCATCAAAACGACATGACAATCCTAAATGGGTAATGCTTAGTAACAGAGCTTCAAAATACAAAAGCAAAACCGGATAGAACTTAAAGGAGAAAGAGATAAGACCACAACTATAATTGAATATTTTAATACTTTTCTTCAGTAAGAATATAGGCCTAAGGACAGATCAGTAAGAATGCAGAACTGAGGATGGAGAAGACTTCAATGATATTATCAATAAAAATGAGCTACTTGACAATTCTAGACCTCCACACAAGAGCAGATATACACTCTATTCAAGTGTATATGAACCATCAACCAAGATAGGTCATATTCATATTCAGAGCCATAAAAGATACCACAACAAATTTTAAAAAATGAAAACCACACCAAATTATTCTCTGAAACAACAGAATTAAACTAGAAAGAAAGCACATGAATATGTCGGAAAAATCCCCAAATACTTGAAACTTAAACAACATACTTCTAAAATAACTCAAGGGTCAAAGGGGAATTCACCAGGAAATTTAGAAAATGTTCTAAATTGAATGAAAATGAAAATGCAACATAACAAAATTTGTGCAATGTAGCTCAAGGAATATTTAAAGGGAAATTTATACCTTCAAATACTTTTACCAAGAAATAAGAAAGATTTCAAATCAATGATCCAAGCTTCCTGCTTAAGACATTAGAAAAGAGGTATTAAATTAAGCCAAAACAGGTAAATGGAAATGACAGACAAATATCAATGACATGCAAAACAGAAAATAAATTCATAAAACCAAAAGCTGTTTCTTGGTATATAATAAAGAAATGTATCCAAAGTATATTTTTAAAAATCTTACAATCCTGCAACTTAATAGCAAGACAAACAACCCAAATGAAATTGGTTAAAAAAATTGATCTCTACCAATACAGTTATACAAAAGGACAAAAAGCAAATGGATAAATGCTCAACATTGTAGTCATAGGAAAATGCAAAATCAAACCACAACAAGATACCCAACAGAATGGCTACAATTAAGTGTTGAAATGTAGAACAACTGGAACTTCCATAGATTGCCAGGGAGAATGTGCTTTGGAAATGGTTTGGTAGTGTCTCATGAAGTTAAACCAATGCAATCTACTGGTTCAGTACCACTCCTAGGTATTTATTTAATTAAGAGAAATGAAAAGGTAGCCACAAAAAAGAGCTGTCCATAAAGTTCATAACAACTTTTTTTCCTAGTAGCTTCGAACTGAAAACAAAGTCCATAACCTGATGAATAAATTACAGAATGCTTATACTAAGGGATCCTATTTATTCACAGTAAAAAGAAAACTTTTCTTCCTCGCTCTGGTTTAAATGTGCTACAATGGAAAACAAATCATTTTGAAAACATTGCTAATGTAATTTTTAACACGATACCAACAAGTTAGCAACATTTTCCAGCTAATGTCTTTCTCAAGTGTAGTCCATTTAAACTAGTGCTTGGAAGGAAAAACCAAACCGATGAACGTGCTGGCATATGAATTGTAGTCATTTTTATTAACATCTGCTCCAGTCTCTCATTATTATTACTTAATAAAAAGTAATTGCTTAATAATTCATACAGCAATGATAAACAATACCAGACTAGATGATAAAAGGTACTATCCCTTCAACCTTCCCCACCCAGGAAAAACAACAACAACACTCAAAACTAGGGTGCCTATAATGTAAGATAAACCTTTAATTAACTTGGGAAATTAAAAGCAACTTTTATAAGGCAATCCTGGTAACAAGACATGCTCAGACGAGCACATAAGCACATAATAACAAAGAACAAGAAGCTATTTCAGGTATGTCACTGAATAGGCATTTACATGCAGTGCAAACGAAGCCCAAACTAAAATTTGTTAATGCTATTAACTAGATAAACAATACAGTCAAAGCAGTAAAGCCCTGAATTCTACGTTTTATTATGTCTTTATTCAAATTGCAATACATATTGATTGTACAATGAGCATACTCATAACTGTGAAAAGGCAACCAGCCACACTGAGAGGCCTGCCGCCCTTATCAATGTGGCTGAGCTGCAGATCTAAATGCTAGTAATCAAAGGGCCCAGCCGCTGTGTTTCTTTGTGTATCCTGGTCAACTGGCAATAGTCTTCCAAATATTTTTTCAAGATTTTCTGGAATCTCTGCAAAAGGAATCCTTTTACTAAAAAAATAAAAAATAAAAAAAATTCCAGACACTTGGAATTCAGTGTCCTTGACATGGACTTAAAAGTATGTATGCACATAATAAACAAATATACATATATATGTATGCACAACTGCATGTGCCCTTTGGGTTTCCAGATGAAACACTTAAAACGTAGGCAAACCCTAGCCAGTTTGGCTCAGTGGATAGAGTGTTGGCCTGTGGACTGAAGGGTCCCAGGTTCAATTCTGGCCAAGGGCACATGCCTGGATTTCAGATTCAATCCCCAGTAGGGGGCATGCAGGAGGCAGCCGATCAATGATTCTCATCATTAATGTTTCTATCTCTTTCTCCCTCTCTGAAATCAATAAAGAAATATATGTTTAAAAAAAAGTAGGCAAATTCATGGTAACTCAGAAAAACAAAACAAAATTGGGAGTATTTTAACAACTTAAATTTTTTTCTGAAGATCTGGCTCCAGTGCTTATAAAAGAGACAACTAAATTAAAGATGATTTAAAAAATTTTTAATATTGAAGGAAAAAAAACCCAAATGCTAAGAATAGTCAATTGTAGCACTACTATGTACGAGATACTACATAGTAAATGCTACAATATTATATGAACTCATTTCATCCTCAGAGCAACCTGATAAGACAGATGTTATTATGATCCCCATTTTAAACATAAAGAGAGAAATACAGAACTGGATTGTCCAAATTCCCACAGCTCCGAAGTGGCAGAACCAGAATTCAACCTTAGGCAACCTATTTCTAGAATATACTTTCTTAACCATTACGTGATACTGCATAAGCAAAATGTTTTATCGTAATCATTTAATTAAATAATGGCTTTTATATTAATGTTGGTCACTTTTGGGGATGGCGTAGCTTCTTGGTCAAATTTGCCTGAAGAATTAGGAAACTTCATAGAATTTTAAAAAACCTGTGCAGCTTAATTTATTCTGATGAATATTAGTGACTTGCAACTGTAGCGTGTATTTATTCTCGCTGGCCACCCCCACCTCTTTCATTTTATTAATTTCCTACAGGAAATTGCAAGTTAATAGAAAAAGCAGCCCTGGAACTGCCTCACATCCCATAGTTATTAATTAAAGCAAAATCTGGTTCAGTAACTGTGGATACTAAAAATATAGAGTTAAACAAAGCTGACTGCCTCTTGAAATGAAATTTCAACTTCAATAGTCTGTCTAAAAAATTTATGCATTAAAACCCACATCTCCCCTTAAAGAAATTCCCCTCGAAATTTCTAGTGAACAAAGAAACTCACTATTATCTGACTGTTTCTCCGCAAGACTTCAGAAGGGAAAGGAATCCGAGAAACACCAAATAAATTACTCAAGTTTAAATACGTTTTTTAAAGGCAGTTAGTCACATCATTCTACTATATTGCCATCTACAGACTATTACCCACAATCAATAAAGCAAGAAACTGTATAAATGATCTTATTAATTTTATATAATAGTTAGTAAACTTTAAAAGGCCGTACTATAAAACTTTTAAATGTCTCACGTGGTTTTTAGATCACACAGGATAATTTATCATGTGATGTGGCATAACGTGATAGGTAAGTGGATCTCATGCTGAGAAAATGCACATAATTTCTGAATGGGAACATCCATTCCGTTGCCGAGTTTTCTTGTATGATAGGAGGTTATTATTGGGATGGTTTTTAGAGTGTGTCTGTGAAAGTCCCTGACAAACATGCCAGCTTTGTCTTGAAGCCACAGGCAGCCTGCGCATACACCCCCCTCCCACTGCTGGAGGAACCAGCACCCTGTCAAGTTCAATTCCTCTTTAGTTCTGTCATGTTACTTAGAACTGAATTCCCTGATAATCTCCCAACACGCAAAGTGGAGGCAGGTGGGTGATGCTGCCTTGGGGTGAATTACGTGGAAAAAGGGTGAGTAGTGAATGTCTGACTTAGAACAGCTAAAACAGGAGTTGTAGGTAGGTCAGATTATCTAACCATTGTTTTATGTATTTATAAAATTGATAGAATCGTAAACTGAGGGAGAGAAAGGGACCTGTCGAAGCAACTCTAAGATGTAAAGAGAGGGAAGAGGCGCGGCCCTGTTAAAAAACTGCAGCATCTTGAAACTAGCACAGTTCGTTCTCACGGGAGAGGGAAGCACCAAGGACAACCGCAGGAGGTGGTTTCTGGGATTGGCAGCTTCCTGGAATCCAGGGGACAGGATGGGTTAATAGGATTGCAGGGTAGGCTGGCTGCACTGTCGGCCTGAGCATCCTTTTCTCCTTTTCTCTCATTTGTATGGAGATGGAGAATGTCTGGGTGAGGCGCCTGTCCCCCCTTGAAAGTCCCTCCGAGATGTGCACACATTTTCCTAGGAGGTGTCCTGTACTGAACTCCATCTCACCCACCAACAAGCGCATAAAACACACACACGGAACTTGAACACTTTTTAAAAAGATTTAACCTATACTTTACTAGATTGACCTAGAAATTAACCCAGTTACACTAACCTTCTTTAAAATAAACTGAGATGTGTTCCCAAGATGTTGTAGAAAATAAATCCTTTGCATAGTGAATATTTTCAAGTTGACTCCCCTATAATTTCCATCAGTTACACTAACCTTCTTTAAAATAAACTGAGATATGTTCCCAAGATGTAGAAAATAAATCCTTTGCGGAGTGAATATTTTCAAGTTGACTCCCCTATAATTTCCATGTTTCCCACTTGGAGGATGTGTGGGAGGGAGGAGCCTACCTCTACGATGTAATATCACGACCCACTCAAAAGCTTGGGCTTTCATTTCAAGGTTTCTGTGCTCCTGTGGTTTGTTTGTAGGTCCCAGGGAGACAGACGTTAGTCACAGGGACAAACAATTGAGTTTGAAAGGCAGAGCCCCTAGGGAGGAGCAGACAAACGGACTCAGCCCTGGACACCTGTCCGTCGCTCTGTGTCTTGGACAAGCTGTTTAACTAACCTCTCTGACCTCAGCTCTGCTCCTGTCTAAAGTACGGGTGACAGTGGTGCCTGAAAGAATTTAAAAAGATAGTGACATGCCATGCCGGTCACTTCAGGCTCCCACAGGGAATACCACAGACCGGGGCGGGGGTGGGGGTGTTCACTACAGACAGGCATTGCTCCCAGCCCTGGAGGCTGGAAGGCTGGGACCCGGTGCCAGTGGGTCAGCCCTGGGTGGGGGCCCTCTTCCACGTTTGCAGAAGGCGGGGTTCACGTGGCGGAGAGAGGTCATCGGTCTCATGTCTCTTCTTTTAGGGACACCAATCCCACTGACTCCACCCTTAAGACCTAATTACTTCCCAAAGGTCCTTCCTTCAAATATCATCATGGGGATTAGGGCTCTGGCCTATGACCTGAGGGGGAGGGACCCAGCCATTCACATACACTCACCACAGCACCTGGCACATAGTAAAAATGGATTAAGTGTCAGCTACAGGAACCTGTCCCATTCACTTAAAATGCGCATCCATTATTAATGATCAAAAATGTATTTCATAGTTCATAACATTGCATTATATTTATACTTCTTGTCAAGGCCACGGCCCTAAGAGCCAAGGAGATGTCCCTAACTGGAGAAAAACGCAAGATATCAAACTGGAATCAGTGGGTGTGTACATACTGAAGCACACCGTCCTGACCTCGCTCTGGGAAGGGTCTATTCAGATGTTAGTAATATGGTTACTATTTCCATAAAAGGAGAAAAATTACATGGAAAATGGTCTTATACTGAGAATCTCATGAGGATTCAAGCTGTAGTAAAGATTGTGCTTAATCAGAAAGGTATAGAAAAAGCTCATTCATTTAAAATGGAAAATTATGCCCAGTAAAACCCCTTCCATCTTTCTCATGGAAAGTGTACACCAGGTGAAACTAAAAATAGACTGAGATCCTATTTGTTCTCGTGAACAGTTTTATCTGCACGGTCCCATAATATCATAAATGTCGTCTCGGTGAAAATGTCGTCTGTGCTCATGTTTCAGCAATGGGTTAATTTACTTCTTTCCTTAATAACTATGGCTAGAGTCACGTGATCGCAATATATCACATCCTTCAGGAAAAAGATGATGCACCATTTAAAAATATTAACATATAAATTTCATTGTAAGAGGATTAGGTCCAAAGTAATCCTGCCAAATTAATTTAGGTAAGTATAGTAGGTAAATAAATCAGCATCCTTTTACTTTTAGAAAGCACTCTGAGCAATTTCAAGTCATTAAAAATACTTTTAGCCGCCACGTTTTGCCTTTTAGTGCCGACTTAATGGTTACATGACAGCATTTCTACTACTCGCTGGATGGCTTTTAGGCCCTGCGAGCAGCATTTTAGAAAACTACAAGGAAAACTAAAATCAGGAGTCATTTTTGAACAAGTCTTCTAAATCTGTTCAATCAGAAATGACATCAATGTTGTCAGCTCTTATAAATTCTAATTCCATACATTCTTTTTTTGCCAAACCTTCAGAGGGAGATGAACCCTGCCTACTAGTAAAAGGGTATAAAGAATAGGCAATGCATTCCAAAGGAGTAAGGAGTCCCTTGGTAGCTTTGGGAATAGTTTTACCTAGTTGCTGATTTATGAACTAGTCTTCTAGGCTTATGACTTAATTTCTCTTAAGTCTACAAATGTCTCACATAGATGAATGTCATTACGTTTCATATCTATTTAGATTAAAAGCCAAGTCCCAAAAGGCAAGACACAGTCAATTATTTTCATTTTATACCGTTACTATGAAATATGGCTGTTTTTAAAATGTACTTGCGGGGAATAAGAATTGTTCACCAACATATTCTAACTCAACTTTCAGGTGTCTGAATACCAGCGAGAAAATAATGTAATCTCAAAATGTGACTTCAAATGAATTCTTTTTATAATGATTTGTTTTTTGGTTGTTTTTTTTTACTGTTTTCTCTGACAGACATGATTAATTCTTTTTTCAATTCCTGTGCTATTATAACCTTTTTTTTTTCTCACTAAAATTTATGATGTTTCCAGAGTCTACAGGATAAAAATAAGAGGCTGCTCTTTGCTGGGCAAAATTAGACCTCTAGTTTAACTTCATAATCCTGAGAGAAAATAGTGAATCTGACTCCCTTAAAATATTAACACACTAGGCTTTTGAAAGCCTGCTGTTGCTTTCCAACACGAGGGAGACAGCTTTAGTAGTCACTCAGAGGAGGGAGGGCAAAGACTTTTTCTTAGAGGGAGTTGAGGGTGGAGGTTCTGGCTTAAGACAGATCTTTCATTAGATGGGGGCTTGGTTGGGATTGGCTGAGGATTAATTTATAACAATTTAGGATTGGTGGACAGGCAAGGTGAGGATTTCCAAGTGCATCTTGGAGGTTAAGAAGCCATCTGATGTCATCTATTGAAAGTTGAGTAGTTTAATAGCCCTTTAAATGGATTTGTAAAACGTCCCAGAATGAAATAAGAAAGTTATTTGCAATTTTGAGCTTCCTGGGCAAGAGTTTTTTGAAATAGTAAAAATCATGTTGAGGAAGACAGCAGAGCAGTAAAACCACAGTAAGGAAGGAAACTGTAAAGTCATGTTAATGTAGACACTACAGCAGTGGTTCCCAACCTTTTTTTGGCCACGCCCCACCTAAGCATCTCTAAAATCCTGATGCCCCCTCTGCCTGTGACATATAATTCTTATTATTCAAAAAGTGAACTCCTATTCACATAGAGGAAGCTTTAAAGGCCATTAACTTGGTCTAAACAAGCTTCCAAAGAACATGGAATCCATGAAAGAGAAAAATAAAAGAACGAAAGGACAGTTGAAGTAGTGAGGAAGAAATTGTTTAAAAAAATAGTAATATGAAGTGGTATGAAAAAATAGAAAATAAAGTTTCAAAACATATAATAGAGAACTGAAATGCATAAATACGTCAGGATATATACTTTTATACTGTACATGAGGCCCCTAGAACCATAAGAAATGCAAAAAATTCACTGTTAGTAACTCATTCTCAAATTACCTCCCTTAAAAATCAAACTGCCCCCCCTGTGGGGCGTGTACCCCACATTGGGAACCACTGCACTAGACTGTGTCTGTGTAGATCATTTTGGTTCTTACCAATAGCATCCACAAATTGAATAATTGAGAGTTTAAAAAGTGAATGCTGGCTAACCACATAATTTGCATTTCAGAGAGTAATATTCCAACACCCTTAAGCAAATAAAGGACAGAATGGCTTATTAAACACAATTAGAAGCATAATAATCCACTAAAATTTCAGAACCTTCTGCACCAAAATTTTATTTCTCTATTCCTTTTACTGATATTTACTCTCCCTCCTTATTTGTTTCCTCTGTGGTGAAGTACCCTATGCTACCTTAAGGTTTTCCAAGTGGTTGTAAAGATTGTACTTCCTAGACTCTAGGACCTAGAGTACTTATAATTCCTCAAGTTTGAAGTGGGCAATCATTTACAGTCAGACAAGACAGAGCGGGAACAACCTACCATCCCCAGAGGTCCCAGCTACTCACTAATGGAAAATCCTTGGCATTAAAGCAGGAGAGAAAGGGCTTACCTTTTCCAGAGATAAGGACCAGACCTGGACTAGATGGATGGCAAGCCTCAGGTTCAGGTGCAAACAGTCTGCCATCTCCATCAAGAGCTGCAGAAGGGGGATGGGAGCCTGCCTCTGAGACAGGCCTGGGTGAGCCAAAGGCCTGTTATGTGCATTTTTAAAAAGAATAAAAAGTCACTGTCTTAGCCCACTCAGCAGCGATGACAGAAAGACCACAGATTAGGTGGCTTGCACACCATGCAGTTGTTAACCACAGTCCTAAAGGCTGGGACATCCGAGATCAGGGTGCCTGCAGGGTAAGACAGGCTCTCTCCCTGGCTTGCAGGAGGCCGCCTTCTTGCTGTGTCCTGACACGGGTGGGTGGGGGGAGAGACTTCCTGACCTCTGGTCTCTTCGTGTAAGGGCATTAATCCCCTCATGAGAACTCAGACTTGCACTCAATTCTTACTTAAGTCTGCCACTTACTTAGATCTACAATCTTGGGCCAGGGACTTTTCTGTTCTTAGCATCAGATTCTTTACCAACAGCATAAAAATATCAGTACCTACAACCTTACAGGACACTCTAAGGATCAGGGATAAAGCATGTAATCTGCCTGACAGTATCTGGTATATAGTAAGGTCTTAGAAAATGATACAATAGAACCTTGCCATAATACAATCAATGGTGTCTGCTCAAGACTGAATGTCCCTCCATCACTCCCAGTTCATATGTTAAATCTCAATGCCCACTGTGTTAGGAGGAGGGGCCTTTGAGAGGTGATTAGTTCAAGAGGGTGAAGCCCTCCTAAACGGGATTAGTGCCCCTGTAAAAGAAATCTAGAGAGCACTCCAGTCCCCTAGAAGAGACCATAGAAGACAGGGAAAAGTGTTATATCTTAGTGAGAATGAATGAACGAACAAATTTCCCAAGAATGATGCAAACAAATACAAGTTTGTTCCTGGGATAACAGGAACTAAAAGGCAGCAAGGCCTGATATTTCAGAATAAAGCCTCATTTTTTATTTCTGTTATGTAATACTTTATTCCAAACATCATTTATCTCCATTGTATTAAGTTTCTTGCATTAACTATAATTTTGGGCATATATAGAGCTAATCCACTTATCTGTATTATGCAAATGCAGGAGGTAAGACCTCATTCTGATCACCTATAATTTTTGTTCCTAATAAGAATAAAAGCGGTGTATCTAACATTGCTGTTATTAACTTTATGATTTAAAAAGAAATCAGTTCAAATTATCGGCAAATTGTATAGAGGAGGCTCAGCTCCTGTGGAAAAAAACACACAAATTCATTCTGTGGTGCTCTTCCAGAAATACCCTCTTTCTGGCAAAATAAATCAGTTCAAATTATCGGCAAATTGTATAGAGAAGGCTCAGCTCCTGTGGAAAAAACACACAAATTCATTTTGTGGTGCTCTTCCAGAAATACCCTCTTTCTGGCAAAACTATTTAAGATTTACCTTCCTCTCTGTAATAAGGCTCAGAAGACTTTACCCAGATCATTGATAAGAGAGAAAGCCTGGAATTACGTAAGTTCTGGGCTTTCAACTTGGATAAGGTTAATTAAACAAGCATTTATTGAGTTCCTGTCCTACCTCTATGTGTCAGATACTTTTTTAAGAGCTGAGAATGAAAAGATATAAAAAAATGTGGCCCCTTCCCCCATATGTCAAGTTAAAATATAGATGGAACAGACTGACGAATTTCAGAGGGAAGGCAGGGGATGAGGGTAGGAGGGGAGTGATTAACTGGGGAACTTATATGCATATATGCATAACCCATGGACACAGACAATAAAGTGGTGAAGGTCTGGGAGGGGCAGGTTTGGGGTGGAGGGGGTCAATGGGGAAAAAACCCCACACAAACAAACAAAGGGGACATCTGTAATACTTTCAAATATTTTGAAATTTCAAAATATCTGAAAGTATTACACACACACACACACACACACACACACACACGTAAAATTATCTTATCTCCTCTCCCTGGCCATTAGGTGGGGCAGAGCAAGGGGAGGTGTCCAAACCAGGGGAAGAAGGGAAGGCACAGTGTGCCAGGACAGGGTGTGAGAAGTCCCAGTGGAGTAAGGGGATCCTCTGTACACAGTCAGACATCCCTCACAATCCGGGACCACTGGCTCCTAACCACTCACCTGCCTGCCAGCCTGACTGACGCCTAATGGCTCCCCTGCTGGCCTGATTGCCCCCAACTGCCCTCCCCTGCTGGCACCCAGAGAGTTTCTTAAGTGGAGGCACAGCTACTTCAGATAAGTGTGTAATGTTGAATTAGGCCACTCAGAGTCCAGATGCATAAGTTACTTCAAATAAACATTTTTGGGGTGTGTGTGAAAATTTAGGTCTCTGATATTGAGAGGAAAAGACTATTGCTTTAAAATAATGACATCACCTATTTCAAGCACAGTGTGCCAGGACAGGGTGTGAGAAGTCACAGTGGAGTAAGGGGATCCTCTGTAAACAGTCAGACATCCCTCTCACAATCCGGGACCGCTGGCTCCTAACCGCTCCCCTGCCAGCCTGATTGACGCCCAATGGCTCCCCTGCTAGCCTGATTGCCCCCAATTGCTCTCCCCTGCCAGCACCCAGAGAGTTTCTTAAGTGGAGGCACAGCTTCTTCAGATAAGTGTGTAATGTTGAATTAGGCCACTCAGAGTCCAGATGCATAAGTTACTTCAAATAAACATTTTTGGGGTGTGTGTGTGAAAATTTAGGTCTCTGATATCGAGAGAAAAAGACTATTGCTTTAAAATAATGACAACACCTATTTCAAATATTGTAATGAAAGTATGAAAAAAAAAACCCTCACATAAAAAGGCTGAAAAAATGTTATTTTACTTTGAAGACAGTGATAACTGAAAATAACAGGTTTCTTTTAGGCCACATCCTAAAAAGGTAGCTGCTTTTTTATGTCTTAGGCCTATACAAAGGTCTTAAAAAACCGCTGATCCTGCCTTCTGAAGATTTTAGGTTAACACGTTTGTCTTAAAAACTGTAAGGTGCCTATTTTTTTTTTAAATAGACAGGAGACTATGCTTCTTTTCAGGAACCATGCGCTGATGTATGCATTGGGAGACAAGGGGTGCTCGTGGCAATGGCACTCGCAAACAGCACTAGAAGAAAATTTTGACCTGTACGTTTTCTATAAATTATATTATTATTTTTTAAAGGATCATGTGTTGCTAGGGCTGAGCTTTCTTGCACATTCCGAATAGACCAGATACTATTCCCAAATCCAAGTGGTCACCTTCTTCATAACTGCCTCATTAACTGATAGTTGTCTAGCTGGTCAACACCGCTCAAAGGCAACATTATAATCAATTTCATTATGGTTTTTTGTCTTTCATCAATAAAGCATTTTTTTCCCAAATAGCTTTATTGAAATACAATTCACATACCATAAAATCCACCCATTTAAAATGTATGTGCATAGTTCAGAGGTTTTTAGTGTATTCAAAGTTGTGCAGCCATCATTACAATCTAATGTTAGGACACTTTTATCACTTCCCCCAAAAATACCATACCCATTAGCAGTCATTCTTCATTTCCATCCTTACTGATTTTATTTTTAAAACTTACTTCATTTTCTACAGAGATAGGGAGTGCTGGCACATAGTAGGTTGTCAATAAATGTTTGATGAACAAATGAAGTGCCAACTGACTGATAGTACAGCTGTTTATGACTGGCATCTTTTTGCTTGTTTCCCATCTGCTACTTTCTATACTTTCATAAAAAAAAAATAGTGACCTGCAAACACCTTGTTCTAAAATAAAAGACGTTTTCAGCTTATTGAAAATTAGTTTATAAAATCCATGGTAGTTGTATCATCTTTATTGTGGTCTCACAGAATGTGGATGATGAGCTGCTATTATGTCAATATGTTTTGGAAAGGGCTGAGGTCACTTTAACATAGATAATAACAATCAGCATTGTTGAACTCACCACCTTTGCCACATTAGCAACCTACCATTAACTTTTATGATGGTAGACTAAATAAAATTCTTCAAATGCAGGACAACCATTACATGATTGAGCTGGCGACAAACACAAAAGAAGGTACTTCCTCCAATGTAACCTTACGACAAAAAAGTAGTAGGAGCACAGGTTATGCATAACCATACAATTACTTTTTTATAATCTATATTTTATTTTCATTGGAGGCTGTCAAGATCTTCTTTTCACAGGCAATTCAATGCAGAACTCTCAAAAACGGTCACGTTATTATTTTGTGGGCATGGTGAAAAAACATTTCAGCCTCCACTTTAAAGTAGCTCCTCAAAATGTTAAGGACTTATATGGGTATAATCAGTTACATAACGGTATTTTTCCAAACACTACTTATTTTTAAATGTTTGGCAGGAATGAGTCTCAAAGAAATGGACTAATTAGCCACAGAAAATAGGTACAATTTCTAGAAAGAATAATTTTGGTATAAATACATTTCTGAAACTGAAAATTGATTCTTCAATTATAGTTTTTGAAGTGTGGTGCTTTTGTGTGTGTGTTAGCCTATTTAAACGTGGGTTTATTAAACAGAGGCTATTATAATTGCAGCCATCACTTCAAATCCTGTTATTTGAGTGAGGAAATAAATGCAAAAATATTGAAGTTAATAAAAAGGAAAAGTAAATAAAAAATTACATTTTTTCATATAGGACTTTCAATTTTTTTTTTCCATTCCCAAAGGAGTGCCTCGACTATGTATGGTTATGCTGTTGAACAACAGCTTTTGTTTCTGGTAAAATGCTGCCAAGGCACAGAGAAGGAAGGACACTGGTGAAAGCTACAGGGAAGTTAGTTTAGATATAGACTGCTACACTAACTGCTTGGAGAGGTAAAGTTGCAACGCTCTCAATGGAAAATTTAGATGCTTCATCTAATCGATGTTGGCAGTGCAGTGATTGCCGAATCTAAGAATTCATTTCAGAGGCCAGTGACACAGTGATTGCAGCTATTGTAGATCTCAAATTATGGCTGAATGATACATCTAATTCTAACAACATAAAAAGAAAATGAGCGCTGTTCTCTGGACAGCATACTGTACGAAAGAAAGGTGGACACTGTTCCACTGAAAACTCTGCAGAAGAGAATAACAGTAACTTCAACTCCATGAGGACGAAGGACACTTGCAAATAGGCAGAGGTCCCAATGATGATGAAGTCTCATTTGCATAACCTCTGATTACACATTTTGATTGTATATGAAATGATTGGGCACATTATCAAAACAAAATGGGATCATCTGTGAAGCAGTGTGCTTGCCGGACTCTTTGGAATATATGGAAATGAAAATTGTGGCTTGTCCATGTGATAACCCTGAGCAAAGCAAAATCACTTTGAAGATTGGGCCGGAGAATAAAGAGAATTTGGCTGTCAAGACCAACCTGAGCTTTCCTGCTACTATAATCGGAAACAACTATCAGAAACTCTATAACCACTTATGTTTGTTTCAGGGATGAAAAAAAAGAAAATAAAGAAATTACCTGCCATTTTCACAATAAGTACTTTGGATTTTGAGGGGTGAATTATTTTCACTAAAATTAGATCGCCTTGCCTGGCCATTGTGGCTCAGTGGCTGAATGTTGACCCATGAACAGGGAGGTCAAAGTTTGATTCCTGGTCAAGGCACAAGCCCGAGTTGTGGGCTTGATCCCCAGTAGGAGCTTGCAGGAGGCAGCCTATAGATGATTCTTTCTCATCATTGATGTTTCCATCTCTCTCTCTCTCCCTACCTCTCTCTGAAATTAACAAAAACATATTTAAAAAATTAGGTTATCTTGGTCAGTTGATTTTGACCTAAGTAAAAAATGAAGATTGTCCTGTTAAGGAGATTGGAAAAGAATCTGAACATCTAGCTAGGATAACTATCAGAGGTTGAAATAAAGGCCAAACTAGGGGATAAAATTTGGGTGGGTGTGGGACTTTGGGGGTGAAATAGATACAGCTGAGATAGCTGGTGAAAGAAGAGGCAAGTTGGTTAAGCTAAGAATGGGTTTCAGAAATTCACTGGTACAAAAAATAATGCCAGATATCTTGATCTGTTATTTTAACAACTAGAGGCCTGGTGCATGAAATTCGTGCACGGGGCGGGGTGGTCCCTCAGCCCGATCTGCTGCACCCTCTCACAATCTGGGACATCCCTCTCACAATCCAGGACCACTGGCTCCTAACTGCTCGCCTGCCTGCCTGCCTGCCTGATCACCCCTAACTGCTCACCTGCCTGCCTGATCACTCCTAACCACTTGCCTGCCTGCCTCATCACCCCTAACCACCCACCTGCCTGCCTCATCACCCCTGCCTCATTGCCCCTAACCACCTCTGCCTGCCTCATCGCCCCTAACCACTTCTGCCTGCCTGCCTGATTGCCTCTAACCACTCCCTGGGGGATGGGGCCAGCTGGGGTGAGGGGCCGCAGTCGTTCTGGTCTCTAGTCATTCTGATCGTTCCACTGTTTTGGTTGCTGGGCTTTTATTATATAGAATAATAAGTAAATTATGTATTATTATTAGTGTATGCATACATAGTTGTTAAAATATAAAGAAATTTAATTAAAACAAAGAAATGTAAGGCAACAATTAGCAAAAAGTCAAGGCAGTGGTCACCTCTGGTAAGAACACATGGGGAGTTTCTCATTCCTTAACACTTTAAGCGCCCAGTCAGTCACCGGCGACCGACACTATACTTTCCATCTGGAAGACAAAACAGGCTGGGCGCTTAACGCGTTAACCTGGGTAGTGCTAATACAGGTGTTTGCTCTAAATTGTACATACATGTTTTATGCACTCTCTTGGATGAATGATCTCTTTCACAAATAAAATGAGAAAGCACATGTAAGATGATGATGGGTGCTATAAAGAAAAGTAATGCAGGGAAGGGTGTGTGAGGACACGGGGCAGGGGAAATACTATGTTAAATGGGAAGACTTGGCACGGACTCACTGCAAAGGTGAGTTTTGAAGAAAGACTCGAAGTAGGCAAAGGAGTGAGCTACGCAGAACTCTGGGAAGAAGAGATTTCCTTCCGGGAAGAGGAAACCGAAAGTAAATGACCCTGAGCAGGAACATGTCCTAAAACAGTTTTCTGAAAGTTGATGGTGGTTACTAGTAGTCACCTGACACAGAGTTGGAGCTTCACTGATAGATTCTACTTCTTTGGGGCTGCTTGTTACAAGTCAAATAAATTGCACTTGGTTGGGAGGCGGTGGCCTAAGAGAGACCGAGTCCAGCTGAAAACCCAATAACATTTACTTTTTAAAATTCTAATGGCCTTTCTACATGAAGTGTGAAATATATGTGAGGTGAAAACCTGAGAGTAAAGAAAATAGGTGCCTTTCATTTTTTTCTACTTTAAACTTATTAAAATAAATTAGTAGAAGTAGTACATGAAATACTACTTTAAGCATGGAATTTCTAAAAACAGATCCAGGCTAGGTCTCTCTAACACCAACACATTCCGTTAAAACAAAATAAAAAATAGTCAAGTTACAAGTTTTTACAGCTAAACGAGGTAGAGTATTTCATTTTCCCTCCCTCTTTTCCACCCTCACCCAATTTGAATAATGTACCTCTGGTGGAATATGTTTAACTGAGCTACTATTTTGCCACTGTTTAAGAACAGTTAGCTGAAATACAACAGTGGGAGGAGTGCCTGCAGAGGCCTGGACATCAGGAGGAAAAATTCAGCACTCGGGCCTTTTAAATCTGGAAGGTTGCCACCTGTATGGGGTCAGACCCTTCCTGTGGCAGCTTTGGGAAATGGAAATGGGACCAGTGGGCAGAAGTTACAACGAGGAAGTCAATTCAAAAAGGATGCTCCTTCAAATGATGAGGATTTTGGGGGAAAACTAACAAGGCTGCTTTGAGAATCATTGAATTCACTGTTAGGTAGAGACTGGATAGTTGCCATCTCAAACCACACCTTCTGTGCTTTAAAATCAATTTGAAAAATGTAGGGCACAGCTATAGGGTTAAGCCTCTCACTGACCTGTTGGCAAAGCCACAAACAAGTCCCAGCTTAGAGGGCACAGTCCTCTTAGCATAATTAGGCTTGACCTTATGATGCTCCCTAGATCTTATCTGGGAAGCCAATGGGCTGAGGGAGGTGCAGCAAGTGCTGCCAAAACAAGTGAAACTCACA
>NW_005366873.1:659654-690659 GCF_000412655.1 Myotis brandtii
CAGCTTGCCTGATCTCTCTCTCTCTGTGGCCTCAGCCAGGCACAGGAAGATCCACCTAGACCCAGCTTATTCTCTTTGTCTGTCATTTCTTCATCCTTCACTGCCCTCACTCAAGCTTTCGAACCCTTGGCTGAGCAGGCTCAGCACCAGAAAATACACAAGTATACACAAACATACAGGTGAAATGTTTTGGAAGAAATGAAAGGAAAGCAACTCTTTCATGGAATGAAAATGACTTTTTCCTCTGGCTAGCAGGAGTGTTTACACCACCTTGTCTGCTGCTTCTTTATCTGTTGGGCAATGAATGCCCTTAATCCTCCCTCTGTATTATCCTCCCATCATTGCTAATTAAAAAAATAACCCCTGAGTTGTGTATTTATTTTGGACAGTCTCCTGGATTTTAATCTTCAACTGTGCTGCAGTTGCATTAGTTTTGATTTTTACTTCCAGGTAAATGTTTTCCATAGTCCTGGACATTTCTCCCTGGCTGTCAAGGCAGGAGGTCCCGGCTCATGTACATGAAAGAAATGATGGAAAAACACAGGGTAGGGTGAAGAGATTTAAAAATAGGGGAAAATGATGAAGATATTTTTCTCCCAGCTGAATCATTCACTCTTCTGGCATTCTTGTTCTATTTTATGGAAACTTTGACCTTAGCCTCCTTAGCATTTCCAGGCAACTTGAACCCTTTCAGCGGTAATACCTGCTGTGGGCGGAGCTCCCCGGCTATTATCACCACCAAGGCAAGCACCTAGTAATTTGTGCCGCTCACAAAGAAGATGTCACTGAAATGTGACAGGAGAGGGACTGATTCAGGTCTTTTCATTTCTCTTGACAGACTTAATATTTTCAGGTATTTAAAAGAACAACATTCTCAACACTTTTATTTTCTTGTTACCCGAGAGCTAAATGGTTTGACTTGCTGTCAGATAAAACCAGTTTTCCTATTTCTCCCCCTGCACATTTACATGGAGCCACTAGTTTAAGAGTAGGTAACAAAGGACACAGTCAGAAGCCTAAGCAGGGCATACAATTTGCAGGGATCTCAACAATGAAACCAGCTCACCTGCTAAAGGTGAATCCTCGCAAACAGTAGACTGAGGGTCTGTCACCCCAAGAGCTGGTCAGGTACAGTTGAGAAGCAACCAAAGACAAAGGGATGTCCCCCCAGGACCCTTTAGTTTACAACATGTGAAAAGTGGGTGCTGACAGCACACAGCATCAAAAATTGCTACTGCAGAAAGAATTTCACAATATATTAGTTCCGGAAAGGAAAGAACTTTGGAAGATTATAGTGATCCTGACTTGGGTATACGTTCAAGTCCAAGTTTTTTGGCAGGTAATTGTTGGCAAGGGGGAGACTGCCCCAAGTGCAGCCCTCAGCCAGAGGCAGAAAGGCTGTTCTGACAGCCCCCTCAGTGCAGGTAGGTCTAGTTCATGGTTTGTTTTACTGCCTCTCATTATGATACGGCCAGATGCATTAAGTCTCCTATCACTTTCCAGAGACTGGTTTTCTGCCCAGCAGACACTGCTACCATTTTTGTGGGTACAATTTTCACTTCTGTAATTAGTCGTGGGCATTACTAATTGCTTGTGTAATTACCTGCTTGAGGATGCCAATAATCTCCGTGCCCCCACACAAGCATATGCCATTGGCTAATTAGACCTTCAAGTAGGCAACTAGAAATATAATTAGCCATTGGAGAGAACAATTAGTTGTGCCATCAATTTTGCACCCATAAAGGAAGCTTTGGTTTAATTTGTAATTTGTAATGTGAAACAGAAACTGAACTTGAGGCTTTAGAAAGGCCTATGATTGTCTCCATAGAAGGAAATCTGAACTATACCAGTCAGGTGGGGAAAGAAGATGTCACTGAATTAGTCTCCCAGTTTAAGAAACAATTCTGACTGGAAGTTCAGGGTTAGTTTTTTTTAAAAAAATATATTTTATTGATTTTTTACAGAGAGGAAGGGAGAGGGATAGAGAGTTAGAAACATTGATCAGCTGCCTCCTGCACACTCCCCACCGGGGATGTGCCCGCAACCAAGGCACATGCCCTTGACTGGAATCGAACCTGGGACCCTTGAGTCCGCAGGCCGACGCTCTATCCGCTGAGCCAAACCAGTCAGGGCAAGGGTTAGTTTTGATAACCAGGTCAATGGGGAGAGCCGTAACTGAAAACTCTGATCATGTGCCGACATAAAACTGAGAAACAATTATTATAAACTAGTGACCCGGTGCATGGATTCGTGCACATTCAAAGGAAATTAATTAAACAGTGGCCAGCAGGGCGGGACTGGGCGAAAGGGGCCAGACACACCCTGGAGCCAACCTCCTGTGGTCCCTCCCTGGCGTCTGTGGAGTGAGCGGGGTCCCTCGGGCAGGTGGGGTCTCAGCCTGGCCTGTGAGGATGGGGCTGAAACTGGCTCTCTGACATCCCCTGAGGGGTCCTGGAGTGCGAGAGGGCACTCTGCAAAGTTACTGTTGTATAGGGGGTGGAACGCAAACGCAAGTGTGCAGTAAACCTGATTCAGGGCCGACAGTGCCCCAACAACAACATAACCCATGGCCGATGGTGGAATCGCACAGCCCCACGAGGAATCTGCTCCCTCCTCTCTGGTTTCGGGGTGCATCACCCGAGAACTGCCACTGCCAAGTCAACTGCAGCTCAGCAGCTCCTGCGTTGAGCATCTGCCCCTGGTGGTGAGTGCACATCACAGCGACTGGTCGGACGGTAGGAGGGACACTTAGCATGTTAGCTTTTTATATATATACTAGAGGCCCGGTGCACAAAAATTTGTGCACTCGGGGGGCGGGGGGCGGGGGGGCCCCCAGCCCGGAGCACACTGACCACCAGGGGGCAGTTCCTGCATTGAGCGTCTTCCCCCTGGTGGTCAGTGCACGTCATAGCGACTGGTTGACCGGTCATTCTGGTCATTCCATTCATTCAGTTGTAACAGTCGCTTTGGCTTTTATATATATAGATGTGTGGTAGATACATGTGTGAGAAAGAGCCTATGTCCAAAAGGATCTCATAGCCTGAGGGTTGAGGGCTAAAGTGAGAACCCTAGTAACTTGTTGAGAGGCAAAATGGGATTGATGGATGTGAGACCTACAGATAAACTGACATGGGGGGTTGCTAAGATGAGAACATCATCTGGTCCTTCTTTGAGTTTTTTGGGCTCATCCTGATACCCCAAATTACCTTTTTCTTCCACTGCAAAGAAGGCTGAAGATCCAGCCAATGGAAGAAGTATCCCTGCTGACTGCCTTGCCTGCTGCCTGTGCCTAGAGCAATGGGAAGCTTCTGAGCCAGCACATGACTTGGGGAGGTCTGGCAATTTCTGTCTTTGCCTGTCCTGCTATCTGCCACTTCCAGAGAAGCACCAGCTGAGCTTGTAGATATGATTTATAGAGGGCTCAAAAGACAACTTTCATCTGTGTGTTTGTATGCAGCTCTCTGTGTGGGCTACTCAACAGGCATTGAGATTTAAGGGAAGAAGCATATGCATCTCAGAAAGAAGCAGATGTTGCATAATCAGCGGTAATTTAGAAGGAAAAGAGAAGGTGAGAAAAAAACAGGCCCCATGTCCAGTAGCAGGAGGTTTTGTGCCACTACTGTCCCCTTTCTGGGGTCCCTTGGGTGCTTTTTTGTGTCTCAAGAAAGTGCACCAGAAGCCGTGGGCATCTTCCTCGTGGCTTGAAGTGAAGTACAAAAGGAGCAGCCTTAAAAGGTGCGGGTTAGGGGAGTTCAGATGCCACTAAACTCAGCCTCTGCCGCGGAAGGGATCACGTTGTTAGCAAATGAAGCAGCATAGGCCTTCAGAGAAGTTACCAAATTCATAGCCAGAAACAAAGGCACTGTGGTGAAGTGTGAAGATCAAGGTCTTTGAGGTCTGAGAACTCTGAGGATCACTCTGGGCGAGATTCTGCTCTGCTGATTCCTAATCTTGGAAATGCTGTGTGCTCCCTCATAGCCTCATTTGATCAGTCGTAAAATAGGCACACTAATACTAATGCCTGTCTTTTTAGGGTCATCTTAAGGATTAAATGGAATGATATGTATAGATCAGGGGTCCTCAAACTTTTTGAACAGGGGGCCAGTTCACTGTCCCTCAGACCGTTGGAGGGCCGGACTATAGTTTAAAAAAAAACTATGAACAAATTCCTATGCACACTGCACATATCTTATTTTGAAGTAAAAAAACAAAATGGGAACAAATACAATATTTGTATTTGCATGTGGCCCGCGGGCCGTAGTTTGAGGACCCCTGATATAGATATTCAATAACATATGTGTTTGGTAGGTGTATCTCATATTGTCCATAGGAAAATGTTATATGCTTGTATTAGTTTCCTAAAGCTGCTGTAACAAATTGAATGCTCAAAACAACAGAAGAATCTTCTCTTATGGTTTTCAAGGGCAGAACTTCCAAATCAGTTTCACTGGATCCAAATCAAGGTGTTGGCAGGGCTGCATTCTCTCTGGAGACTTGAGGGGAGAATGTGGAATTTCTCAGCTTGTGTCTGCATTACTCCAATCTCCCTCTCTGTGGCCACATTGATTTTCCCTCTTCAATTGTTAAGTCTCCCTCTAGCTCTCTCTTATAAAGACACTGGTGCCTGCATTTAGGCACCACCCAGATAACCCAGACAATCTCCTATCTCTAGATCCTTAACTTAATCACATGTGCAAAGGCCCCTTTTCCACATAAGAAAACATTCCTATGTTCCAGGGATTAGAATGGGAATTAATTTTTATTTTTTGGCAGGTAGGAGTGTGTTAGCCCGTAACAATATCTAAATAAATAAGGGGTTTAGAGCATGTGTCATCAAGAACCTCAAGAAACATCACTCCAGCTTTAACTAGTATGAGGTGGAATTTCTAAATATAATATCCCTAGTACATGGATTGCTTTGAGAAAAGATGAATAAAATCTAACAAGTGTATTGGTGAGAGAAGAGGCTTTCCTAAAACAACAACAAAAAAGTATTGCTCCATAGGTTTCAAGTGATAAAATGGATATATATATTCTCTAAGAGCCAAGCAGTAGAACATGATATTCTTGGAAGTAGCTGCATCGTGTGAAAATAAGTAAAGCTATGAGCATCTGTGCTTAGGAGCCTGTGTGGGTAAAGCTCAGCTACATATTGATGCTGCAAATCTCTACTCTCAAGAGCTTAGAAAGTACAATGAATTTACAGTCTTAGATATCATTTTTTTTCTTAAAGAATGACCTTCAATTACAAACAAGGTACGAGACTATTGAATATAAAGACACTTTCAAAATTACTAGCAGCTTACACATTGACTTTACCATCGATTGATATGTTAAAGCAACACATCCCAGGTGGGGTAACCATGGTAGAGTATGTATTAAATATCAATTGAGAGAATCCGTTAAAGAACCCTTGATATTTTCAACTTGAGCAAGTAATTATGCACAAAAACAAAGATTGTTATTGAAACACAGTCAGTAGCAGGTGGACATATTTAATCCAATGAACTAAAAACAATGCTTTACTGTTTGTGACCTCACCTTGGCCATTTTCCCACCTCCAGATAAACTTAATGTTCCTATTTCTCAAAATATTGCCATCAGTTTGTCAGTTTAAAGATTTAACATTTAAGAAACACAGTTTGAAAAGAGAGAGGGGATTAGAATGCACACAGTAGGTGAAATGAATAAATTGTCACAATTGTATTAGTACTGTCAACCAAAAGAGACGGTGAAGGGGAATCAGGGATCTAAAAGAAACTGTTCTGGGTTGAATAGTGTCCCTCCAAAATCCATGTCCATCTAGAACCTCAGAATGTGACCTTATTTGGGAAGAGGGTTTTGCAAATGTAATCAGATAAGAGAAGGTCCTATTGGATTACGGTGGACCCTAAATCCAATAACTGGTGTCCTTCTAAGAAGGCCATATGGAGACACACAGGGAAGAAGTTCATGTGATGACAAAGGCTGAGATGGAAAGGATGAGGCTACAAATCAAGAAATGCTGAGGCCCTGACTGGTTTGGCTCAGTGGATAGAGCGTCGGTCTGCGGACTCAAGGGTCCCAGGTTCGATTCTGGTCAAGCGCATGTACCTTGGTTGCGGGCACATCCCCAGTAGCGGGTGTGCAGGAGGCAGCTGATCGATGTTTCTCTCTCATCAATGTTTCTCTGTTCTCTATCCCTCTTCCTTCCTCTCTGTAAAAAATCAATAAAATATATTTTTTAAAAAAAGAAATGCTGAGGACTGCCAGAGCCATCGGAAGCTAGGAGAGGGGCAAGGAAGGACTCTTCCCTAGAGCCTTCAGAGGAAGCCTGGCCATGGGACACTTTGATTGCAGACTTCTGGCCTCCAGAACAGTAAGAAAATACATTTATTTTGTATTAAGCCACCCAGTCTCTGGTAATTTATTATGGTAGCCCTGGGAAACCAATATAAGTTTTGGTCCTGGTAAGCCTTGCTGATATGACATACATATAAACATCTGCAAGTGAATTGTGTAATGAGCAGAGGCTGCAAGAATTTGATGTACATGATAGAAAGAAAAACAATAACAGATTTTCTTGAAAAGACTGAAGGTAGATAGATGGACATTAAAGGTGATGGTGGTAAGAGCTCAGAAAGAAGTGTGGGGAGCGATGGAGAGAAGTTCTATTGTCTTAGAGAGTACCTTATTATTGTCATCATAACAGAACATTGTGAAATACGAACGTTAAAGTGTTTCTGGTGAGGTCTCCCGTGAAAAGGAGGAACATGTGTTTGGCAACTGGATAAAAGGCCATCCTGGTTATAAGGTGGCAGAAAACTGAGGTGCACTGAGTTCTACTGTTGGGTAAAAGGTAGAACATGTAACTGATGAACTTGGATAATGAGCAAGAGGAGGTTTCCAAGCAAAGAATGGAAGGTATGGTCTGTTTTCTCCTTGCTGCTTATCAGACAATGTGAGAGGAAAGAGATTACTTGAGGCACAAACTGTAATAAACAAAAAAAACCCAGCCCTTGATAATGTGGAAAATTCGCAGCCTACCTGATTGCTGCAAAAGATGAGAAAGCATGCTCTGGAGAGAACAAAAAGATTGTAAATAAACCATATTTTATTGAGGAAATCAGGTGAGTGACTCATGGATTCAACCAATCTTGGCAGAAGCCAGCAATAGAGGTCAGGTTCATCTGTGGAGACCCTCTGGTGTGATGGCATGAACTCCCCGGCATTGCAAGGGAGACCCACAAGATTTTTGAGAATTTTATATCAAAGGAAACACTGCCTGCTGAAACAGAAAGGGGCAGAGATGGGATACAATAAAGAAGGAATGACTCTGAGGGCTCAGCCACAGGTGTTGAGGCTAGAGAGGGGGAACCACAGTACAGAAGACAGAGCATTGAGCCAAAGAGGACTATTCTCAGACCTTTAAATCTAATAGAAATTGCTCTGATGGGTTTCATACTTGTTTGGACCAGTAAGCCATTTGTTCCTTCCATTTTCTCCCTTTTGAAATGGGAATGTCTACCCTATGTCTGTCTGTCCCTCCACTGTATTTTAATTCCAAAATATTTCACAGATCCACAGATAGGAAGAAAATTTTCCCAATTCCAAATTGTTTTAATTTCCTAACTTCTTTAAGAAAGTGATGTTCTAATGTAGTCAATCTAAACTATTTTCTGATCTTTAAATTTATTTAGGTATAAATAATTAAGTTGCAGTGACAGAGTTCGGGGGGGGGGAAGGGTAAAAATCAATTCAAAAATCTCTCTTATTTAATTATTTTTCAAAATCTCTATGGTATTTAGCTTTCAAGCATCAATGATCTCAACTGTAATATTGCTAGGACCTGAAAAGGAGGCAATTCAAGGTGGAGATTTCTGGCAGTTGCCTCTAACTGTACATGTTGAGAATTATTTGGCTTAAGATCCCTATGCTTTAGAGACCAGATATGTGGGTGATATTGTAGATACTCAGTTATACATATCATAGTCATGAAAGCTAGATGCATTCCGCTGGCCTTAGTCACCACCTGTAAGCAAATGAGACCCCAATCGAGATCTGTAACTTTTCAGCTGAGCTACACCCACTCTCTCATTTCTAAGGTGGGTTATTATCACTGGACCATCCCACCAGTAACTTTTAGTTACCATGTATAAAATGGAACTCATTCTTACATCTGCTCTTTGACCTGTCTAATTTCTATTTCTATTCAAAGCCCCCTCCAACTCACAGGTGTTAAGCTTAAACCTGAGAGACTTCCCACTCCCATGCAATCTTCCCGGTGTGCATGCCAGCAAATCTGTAGAGATTTTAAGAGCAATGATAACGCTGACTCAAAACTGGCCGGCTTTTTCTTACCACCATTTATTGCCAATTCTAAACAATGTCAATATCCCACTGCACTACACTCTGCTGTCCCCATGCTCTTGACATTAAATTAGCTGCAAGGTCATGTCCTTTCATCCAGTTCTCCATGCCCCTGGTCCAGACTTTTATTGCTTTCTGATCATTTTGCACCTGGCTTTTCTTTCTCCAATCCATTCTACACAGGCTACCAGATTAAAAACAAATAACAAAAAGTTCTGTACAGTACATGTCCTTCCTCAGCTCATAATCCTTTAATGGCTTCTATTGCCAGCACAATAAAGTTCAGAACACTTAGCTTGGTATTCAAGGCCTTGGTGGTCTGGCTCAATCTCCCGCTCAGACACCCTTCTCTCCATAGAGTCCCCAGAAAGTCACATACTCTGTTTCATGAATATGCTTCAATTCTGTGCCTTGGTTCATTCTTATTCTTCTCCTTACTCGTTCACTGCATCACTATACATTCTACTCATTCCTCTTCAAAGACCAACTCAGGGCTACTTTCTGCATGAATATCTCCTTTATATGTCAAGTGCAAGAAAACCCTCCTCTCTGAATTCACCTAGCATTTTACCTGGTCTTTTCTATGGCATTTGCTATTTTATACTTTGTATACATAGTACAGATTTTTTTCTTAGCTCTTTCAGCCTGGCATACATTTGGCATTTAATAGATAGCTCTAGTTATTGTCACTTGTAACCCCCATTAAGTTAGGGCCATATTTCATTCATATGAGCCTTCAGCACCTATCTTAATTCTTTATATCAACTAGACACTAAGTAAATGCCTGTTGAAATGAAGGAAGGGTAATATTCATCTTGTGATTATTATTAAATATTCTGTTCTCATTGCTCCCTCCTGTTTATGATTCCCAAGGGAAGGCCCGTCCTGAACATGACTATTCAATTGTGGTTTTGTCTTTCATCAAAACGACATGTTCTCAGAAAGTTATTTTTGTGTTCCAAAGGGCTTCAATAGGCATAGAATCCCTAAAACTTGCACTTCAAGGCCATAATGGGCTTTTTGTCCCTCATCTGAACTCTCAGCACATATTATCTATATTATTCATTTGGTTCTTCATCATATACTTCTTTGTTACATGCCATATTTTTATCTCATGCTTTGTTCTCTTCTTCCAAGAGCTGGATATTTCTTCCTAACCACACTGAAAGTCTTTTGGGGATAAAGGCCTTGTATTAAGTTACATTTTCTCCACCCCCAGCATCTAACATAGAGCTAGTTGTTGTTTAATAAACTGTTTTGTTGAAAACAGTATGCTGGTAAGGATTTTATACTAGGTATCGCCTCCTTTCTTGTTAATAAATTAGAGTTAAATTTAAATTTAATAAAAAATAAACTTAAAATACATCAAATGCCATGAAGTTCATGCACATTAATTTCCCTTAATGATAGAGAATTATTGGTGATTTAGAGATTATAGGAAACATATTATTTGCTTCATAAGAACTTTACATTTCTTGACATAATAATTTAAGTCATAATTCCTATACTGAAATTAATATTTTACATTTAGAAAGATTTTTAAAGAAAATTAAGGTGTATAAATAATTTTATTTTACTACTTACTAGTAGACCTTCAACTAGTAACAACTACAAATAATTTTTAAATGTTTACTAGGTGTCCGATACTTCACATACATTAAGTTCTTACATCTACAGTACATAGTAGCTATTATTACACTACCTTGATAGATGATAAGTGAGCTCTTAGTGATTACATGAACTTGGCCATGGTCATACAGGCACTATGTGGACAAACAGGGATTCAGTCTGGTCTGTCTGACTGCTGTGTTGTAGTCCGTAGGTTGAGTGCCTTCCAAATCAGAAAATGGATTGTTCCCCTTTTCTACAGATAAATGTTTCCCCAACAAAATTTCATAATTAAAATCTTTAAGCATGAAAAATGTTGGAATAATTGTGTAATAACCACCATATAGAGACTTTGACAGTAGTTAGAGGCTCAAGGGACACAACAGGAATGCTCTTTGAAATGAAGAATTCAGGATCCTCCTGAGATCAGCTCAGTTGAAACTTCAGAGGGGACCAGGCCTCAGAATCTTCATTTTTCACAAGCATCTCCCCGGGGAGCATGTTTCAGTGGTCTTTAAATGCCAGGCTAAAGAGTGTGAACTTGACTAGTAGGGTCAGGTGGACCCTCTGTGAGGATTGGATTAAGAGAATGATTGAATGTCATGATAAAAATGGTGTTTCATATCTTTAGGAAGTTGTAATTGAAAGAAGAGGGTAGTTAGGGTACTGCTTAGAGAAGCTGCTCTAACTAGAACAACACAACAGTATCCTAATCACCCTAACCTTTCATTGGTACACTCCAATAAGTATGCATGAGGCACTATTCTTGATGTGGGGCAAGACCTGTTTTGAATACTTAGTGCAGATGCACAAGCGTATAATCACCGACCATTCAAGAGCCAAAGGTGTCACATTCATCCTGCCTTTGTAAAAAGAGACATTGTCCTGTTTCCCAATCTAAAGAGATACTGGGGGAAATGTCTAAACAAAAGATGAAAGGTAAGGATGTAGATACTTTGTCTTCTCAAATTCTCTGTTCTTTCATATCTTGGTTCCTTACCTCTCAGGCATTCTTATGTTGCTAACTACTGCTGCAGAGGTAGCAGTCAATCCCAAAATTCCCTGATGCAATTAAACCTGTAATTTGGGCAGGACTTGGGGGTAGGGGTGGGGGTGGAGCATGGCTTATCTCTGAGGATCTCTTCCATGATTACTCACTCACATGGCTGGTGAGGTGGTCCATTTAGCTATCAGCTCAACATGACCTGTCAGCTGGGGCCTCAGTTCCTGTCCACATGGTTCTCTCCATACATTTGGATATATGAGATTCCTTACAGTACGGCAGCCTGGTTTCAAAAGCAAATATTCCAAGGAACAGGATGTTGTAGCTTCCAGCCTCTTCAAGCCTATAGCCTAAAACTGGAAAGCTTTACTGCCACTATATTCTATTGGTCACAGAGCCTACCCAAATTCAAGAGGAGGAAACCCAGATCCCACCTCTTAACAAAAGGAGTGTCTAAGAAATTGAAGCTAACTTTAATTCACCAAAAAGATGCAATCACTGAGCAACTGTACATTATTATGAAAGCTTCTTGAACCTTAACCAGTTCATATTCTCCCAGAGAGTTCAAATGGCACTTGTACAGTAATATTCAATGTCTAGCTACAGATACTCCAAATCAGAATGAACACATGCCGCATATAATTGGAGGCAAAGGTCTACTTTGGAGTAAGGGTTTAGAGACTGATTTAGGTAGTGAATTTACTTTCTAGATAATATACTAGTTAGACTTGAATTATTTCATTTATTTTAAATATGTGTTATCCTGTATTTGTCGTTAAGAGTGGTAACTCACTAGATCACAGGCTAAGTGGCTATGCCATCAAGAAAGCATAAAACTTATAATGCTGCTTCAATCATGTCCAGCAGACTGGAGTTCCTTCAATACAAGCGTATTTGACTTTTCCAGAGACTCACTTTCTCTTTCCTTCTAAATACTTTGCCTTAAGCAAATTATTGCACTGGTTTATCCAGATTTCTTACATATTTTGAAGTTCATATACTACATTTGTCTTTTTATGTTCAAACATTGTAACTCTTCGTATTTTGTCATAGAGCCTTGGTTTTATGTTTATGTTGTTAGTAGAGGCCCGGTGCACATTTGTGCACCAGTGGGGTCCCTCGGCCTGGCCTGTGGGATTGGGCTGAAAGCAGCTCTCCGACATCCCCTGGGGGTCCCAGATTGCGAGAGGGAGCAGGCCAGGTCGAGGGACCCCACTTGTGCGCGATCCGGGCCGGGGAGGGACGCAGGAGGTTAGCCAGCCGGGAAGGGACAGCAGGAGGGCTCCAGGGCGTGTCCAGCCCATCTCGCTCGGTCCTGATTGGCTGGACCCCAGCAGCAAGCTAACCTACCGGTCGAATTTAAAACTCAGATTAATAAAAGAAATGTCAGCATTATATTTGTCAGTGAAAGTAAAGGAAGACCCCCGTTCAATGTTTAAGTAGATTTGCAACTCCAGAAAATTTCTGAATGGTTGTAAAAGGTTTTAAAGTTTTTTTTATTACCTACTTTGAGAATACAGTCTTTCTCTGGTGACCTAAAGTGTGTGAAGGGATCATTGTTAAAAGTCTTGTGGAAGGTAGCCATTTCCAACATAAAACCAAAAATAGAAAAATACTGGTCTATGGAAGCAAGCTCAAGTGTCTCATCTTAACACTTAAAAAAAGGCCCAGCGGGTGTAACTCGGTTGAGCATTGTCCCGAGCACCAAGAGGTCTCCTGATTTGTGGAGGGAGTGCAGGAGGCAGCTGTGGGCCCCGCCCTCCTCGTGCAGGAGGCAGCTGAGGGCCCCGTGCTCTTTTCGTGCAGGAGGCAGCTGATCCGATGTTTTTCTCTCTTTCTCTTCCTCTCTCTAAAAAATCAATAAGAAAATATATCCTTAGGTGAGGATTAATGAAATAAGAAGAAAGAGTGTAGAGCTGGTAGCTCTCAGTTCTTGCCCTTTATAACCTAGAACACTCTAAAAAAATTTTTCTTTTAAGTAAAAAAGAACTTTACAATATACAAAAAACTAGAGGCCTGGTGCACGAAATTTGTGCACTGGAGGGGGGTCCCTCAGCCCGGATTCTGAGAGGGCACAGGCCAGGTTGAGGGACCCCACTGGTGCACAATCAGGGCCGGGGAGGGACGCAGGAGGTTAGCCAGCCGGGAAGGGACAGCAGGAGGGCTCCAGGGCATGTCCAGCCCATCTCGCTCGGTCCTGATTGGCTGGACCCCAGAAGCAAGCTAACCTACCGGTCTGAGTGTCTGCTCCTTGGCGGTCAGTGCACATCATAGCAACTGGTCAACCAGCAGTCAACTGGTCCCCTGGTGGTCAGTGCACATCATAGCAAGTGGTTGAGCATCCTTAGCATATCAATAGCATATTATGCTTTGATTTGTTGTACGGACAACCAGATGATGGGTCACTTAGCATAGTTGGCTTTTATTATATAGGATACTGGATTATATATGAAAGCCTGCAAAATCTTAAAAGGTCCAGTTCAGAAGAATAATCCAACACTATAAAATGACACTTAGTAGGTAAACACTTCCTGATAGAAGAAAAAAATACTATTAATATTGTTTCCTAAAGCCAAAGTAATTTATTAATAATAAAAGACTGCATATAATGCTTTGAATATAAAGAGAGCTATTTTATTTAGCTGTTTTATTTTAAAAAATATAAAATAATAAAACTATTTTAAAAAATCAGACCAAGCATTACAAAAATGATTGGACATTTTTTAATGAAACTATTCAAATTGACTTGCAAGTAAGTTGACAAGCTATGGTTGTATGTTTGAGAAGAAAATACTTGGAGGTAAATATTTTAGAAGTATGTAGTTAAAATTGCACCAGATATAATTTAGTTATACAATATACATATGTATTACTTTAAAAAGAGTTTTTAATGGTCAACTCTCATCAAAAGTAGGATTTTCTAAAGTGTAGCATTAAAAATTAATGGCTGATTATTCAAAACTTCAATGCTATTCATTTCTCATCTAATGTCTTGGGATGATTAGTCAACATCATAAAAATGCCATTATTTCATTTTAACTTTTCTTGATGGTGAATTGGGGCTGGGAGAAAGAAAGCCTAACATGGAAAGAATGGCCTCATTTACTCCAAACAATTCAGTAAAAAATTAGAAAGTCAGAAGAGCTACCATTGATACTTGATTTTGAAAAATAAAAGAAGAAAATTTGGGGCCTCTGTCAGCGATGGGATGGATGTGATAGTAATTATAGTGATGTGTCAACAAAGATAAAGAGTGAGAATTTAATAGTGGAATCAAAAAGCCTTGTGTTGGACTGTCCTATGCTAGAAGGAAAAGAATATTCACTTACATAGCAGTTTACTCAAATTTGAATAGGAACATTCTACCCAGAGTGCTTTATACTGTCTGTGACCAAGACTCTTGTAGGCTTAATTTCCCTATTACCTGGGATCTTAAGAATCTCACCTTAAACTACCCCAGCTTTATTAAAATCTAGGTCTAGATTTGGCATAGACAGGTGTCGTCCACGTATATCCGACCTAACCTCAAACCTGGGGCTGGGAAAATGGCTGGTTATTCTAGGATGAGTGCTGTTTAGGAGGCTATAGGGAGCCATCCTTGGTCATTTGCACCTTGACTTAGGAATGGTAAGTGGAGGCTCATGACTTAGGAATGGTAAGTGGAGAGTAATCTTTTGAGCCTCAGGTGTAAGGGTAAGGGCAAGGGGTCCAAAACTGAAATGATAAGGTGGGAGCTCATAAATCCTAAACATTCCCACAGAAGTCAAGCAATAAACGAAATACGGGCAGATAAGATAGATTAAAAAATGATAAATTTAGACAGGGAATAAATGTTATATTTGGTGATTTCTAAAGCCCAACTTAACCTAAAAATAATTTGGTTTCAAATTTTTGGTATTAATGTTGATAATTCACAAGTCAAAATATTTAAGTATCTTTAATGAAACATTCTCATTATCCAAACTTAGAGTTCACCATTTCTACTATTATAATGAATGAGATAAAGGTTGACCATTCATGGGCATGTGGCCTGTGCAGTTGCCAGGGCCCCACACTGGGTTAAATGCTCTGTTGAAATTCTTGAAGTTCTCCATCTTAAAACTTTCAATGTTTTTTTGGAAATTTTAAAGGGGGCTCTATATTTTTATTTGCACCAAAGATTATTATAGTGGGTCCTAAATAAAAGCAATTATGACTGAGTTATATGTCAAAAGTGAGAGAGAATAAACCAAATATTAAGCAAAAATGGGGTGTTGCCTAGATTAAGACATATAGTACTCTTTTAAAAATATTCCACCCTTCTGATGTCCAACCTCCCATTGCAATTATCTTGTGTTCTCCTTGTTCTAAGCCTAGATAGGACATACCAGGTGTAGGAAGATTTTAACTCCTTCTGGACATGGATTTTAAAGGCAACCAATGAACAAACCCGATGAAGAAATTTAAAAGGAACGCATTCCTAATGGTGAACATGCAGGGGAAATGTTTCTTTTTATACTAAATATGCACCTAACTGACTTTGAAGGCCCGAGCTGAAAACTATTAAGTAGAGCTGGTTACCCTGGGCTTGCTCTCAACCTTGTCTTCACTTCTCAGAGCAAAGGAGAGCCCCACTTTTCCTGCTTCCCCATAAGGGTGTTCCTTACTGAATCTTTCCTAATGATTTTCATTAGCCCTTGAATAAAGAGGGTGGCAGGAAAACGCTGCCTCCCTATAAAATACCAATTGAAACTGCCTGGTGGCTGTGGTTGGTTTTTGCCTCCGTCACTAGCCACAATTTCTAGGACAATTTCCCTTTATGCACTTTAGCCCACCCTCAAATCTCCCCTTTCACGGCATAATGAACCTCAATGCAGCTGAATCACGCAGGTCTGATTTCCTCTGCAAAAATGTCAGTCAAAGCAAGCAAAATGTACTTTCTGGCCTTTGAGTGCTCTAAGCTGATATGAATCACACGTTCAGTTTTTGCCAAATGAAAAGCAATTTCACTTGCAAAAAGAATATCTATGGGGATATGAGCTTTTAGCTCATAGGGAAAATGTATCAAAATTGCCAGGGGACAAGGAGGTTTGTGTGTGTGTGTGTGTGTGTGTGTGTGTGTGTGTGTGTGTGTGTACTTTTATAAAACCAGAAAAAAGAGGAGGCAGAATTTACTCCATTTGCTTTCAATTAAAATCTTCATTTCCCAGCTTCATCTAAGAGTGGTTAACAGTTAGACTAATAAATTGCATCTTCAAATGGACCATGTCAATGAGTTACATACTTAATACGGTTCAAATTTTTATAAGGGAGCAATTCAGAGATTTGTGTAATTAGTTTCCAAAATATTGAACAATCTGATATTTTCTCTACTTCTTACATATAAGTACCAGGCTTAAGTATAAAACTGGCTTTATGAATATGGTTTTCAATAATTTAGGAAATTCTATTCTTGGCAAAGAATTTTATAGAAAATTGTTAACCTCCTTTTTCACCTTGGAATCCAATCCCACAAATTGCAAACTCTGTTTCTGTTGGTGTGGGGCTTCGACTCTAGCCACAGAACACCGATAATGACCAGAAGAGCCTTGGTTTATGAGGACTGTCCATCCTGGTGCCCGCAGTGCAACTTAAGACATTGTTCAGTATGTTCAGTGGACACTAGCCTTCAGCCAATCCAACTCCTCTAAACATGGTTATCTACTACAGTGGCGGCCCCATTAAGCTGTCGGACACATCTCATCATATTTTTCCCCCAAGATTATTCTCGTTAGGAACAGTTTTTGTAGTATAGAAAAGAATCACCAAGTGTAGGCATTTCAGATAAGATTTCAGGTTAGCGATTACAATAAAATTGAGCATCCCAATCAAGTCACCAGGCTCCTACACTGATTCACTACCTCTACGATCTTTTATGTGTTTAACTATTTGGAAGAGACAGGAAACTACAACTGATTTCTCTCCTGAAAGTACTCAAGGAAGGAAAGCAGAGAAAAGAATAAAGCTGGTATATTAGATTCAAAATCTGCTCAAAACATAATAAAAAGGGCATTTTCTAAAAATGCTGAGAGATTATGTGATTTAACAAGATTAAGAGACGGACTGCAAGCAAGCCTGGGTTGCATCAATACCCTTGGGAAAGTTATTTAATTCTGGTTATTCTTATATTTCTTTGTCTGTAAAATGGGAATGATGTTTCTTATCAAAATGCCAGGGTAAAGTATTTCATAAAAAACAGTAGATCTTTTCTGTTACTAAGTGTAATTAAATTTCTCTAAGATATATGGCTTCCTAGAGAGCTAATATCATTTGTTTGATTAGATTGAAATTTTGTATTTTTTAGGTAAAACATTTTAAATATAACATACACTTTTTTATTGTTGAAACTATTACGAATGTCCCCCATTATCCTTCCCTTTGCCCACCTCCACCACCCAGCCACCTACCCCCACCAGCCTTCACTATATTATTGTCTGTCCATGAGTAATGCATACATGTTCTTTGGCTAATCTAATCTCTTACATTTTTTAAAGGTAGGGTGCACATTTTTAAAATACCTGACTGTAAATCAAGAATATTTTTCTGAACTGATTTACATTATGTTTTTCACATTTCACACCTACTGAACATGTCGGTGTATTAAGAAAATCCATCCATAAATTTTTTTAAAGACCAAAATGAACAATATTAATTACTAGGCATTTCCAGTGGTTTTATTAAGGTTTTATTCAAACTCACTAATTAATGTCACCAGAAATATCTCAAAGTATTTTTTCTCAAAGTGTTGAAGCTAATCATTTAAAACTGGAATATATTTTCCGTGGACTGCAGCTTATTTTTATATCAGAGTTTGCTTTATTGATTTCAAATATGTAATTTTCTCAGCTTCAATTATTGCATATGTGAGTAATAGACATTTAATTTATAATTTGTTGGAAGATCTATGCCTCTTGCTTTTGCCATGCTCTGACTAGAAGAGAACTGCTATTTATTTTGAATAAGTTCAATCAGTTAACTTTTTCACTGATCTGTTAAAACTATTTTCCTTTTTGAAGAAACAGCTTAGAAAATATTGAGTATAAAAAACTCAACAATTCTATATCCCTGATTACATTTCTTTTGAGTTTTACTGCCATCCTCAAGTTACCTCTAATTTTCATTGCTTAATGTGCCTTTTTTACTTGCAGCATCATTTTGAAATTGCATGTACAATACAGAATTTATGAAGTTTGGGTTTAAAATAGTAATTTCATATACATTGATTTGTTCATTAGATGGCATACATTTTTTGGACTTCCTTACAAAACTTTCTGTTAAATTTTCCAGTTAAAAAAAGAATAACAGCAAATTCTTCAAGACAAAAAGAATATAAAATTAAGAATACAGTATTAAGAACCAGACTTTGTAAGGGATCTATGCAAATGAGGGGCCTTTAAGTCAATTGTCTGCTGGGGAGCAGTGGTCAGACTTTTCCATATTATTCAAAGGCATGTGTGCAAAGAAATCTAAAACCCAAGACACTATATTTCGTAGTAAGAATCAGAGTAATACAGTTACTACTTACCGAGCTTTAAAAACAAGTACCAGGTACTGGAAAGGCCCGTATATTCACGATCTCATTAGATCCTCAGGCCCACCCTATGAAGCTGCTGTTATTTATTTTTATTTTATTAACTGAATTCAGAGAAGTTATCAGTTGACAGATTTGGAATGTAAAACCAAGTGTGAATAACTCCAAAGTCAGTGATACTCAACACTGATCTAACCAAACAGCTCCCTTCCCCATCCCTCCACTCAGTTAAAAATCCTACTTGAAAGAAAATCCTACCTGAAGTCCACTATAGAACAGAAAAATAAAGCCTTTTGAGAAAGACTGCAGTTAGGGTTACTCACCTCCCTACACAATCTTTTCAAAATAGCATGTTCCATTACTACAGTGCACGGAGCAACAACCTTGTGCCCTGTCCCACGCTGTGTATTTAATTCTTCCAACAAGCTGATGAAGTGAGTGTCAATATACCCATGCAACAGGTGAGATGCGAAATCAAACAGACATCTGTCTGACCCCATAAATCTACCGTAAGAAGGGTAATTCACTTTTTTTTCAAATACTTTAACTCTGAGCACTCAGTGTTGTTGACATCTGTACAAAAATCAGCTGCAAGTATGTTGGGAATGGGCACTAGTTGGCAATCCTGTTTCTTTTGGTTTGACTAATTTATGGGAAAAGCTTGCATGACTAACAGGCATTTCAAATAGACTTGTACAGTTTGTAGTTCCAGTGCAGGAGGGGATGACCTCCATATATTATTTTTACAGCTTTGAAACTGAAAAACCAGGAGAAATGTCCATGGTTGAAAAAAGGGTTTCCTTCACTTAATTGCTCTGGAATTTCCCCCTGTTTTATGGTTGACAATGTACCACTTTGGATAATTCCTTTGTTATTGTTTTCAGCTAACTGGAGACGAGTCAGTATCTAATATTTATTTTTTCATATGTCTACAATTTCTACTTTAAAAAATACACAATTTTAATTTTTCCTTAGTAAGAAAACATGAAAATGATTCATTAAAAAAATAGAAATTAATACCTGTAATTGATATAACAACTTTTTTCTGTTAAAAACAAAGTACTTTGTTTTCTTACTAATTCTCACAAGAATACAATAAATATTTTCAGTCTAAATTTAATAATATATTATTCTCTTGATATTAAAATCAAATAATTTGGATAATTCCTTTGTTATTGTTTTCAGCTAACTGGAGACGAGTCAGTATCTAATATTTATTTTTTCATGTCTACAATTTCTACTTTAAAAAATACACAATTTTAATTTTTCCTTAGTAAGAAAACATGAAAATGATTCATTAAAAAAATAGAAATTAATACCTGTAATTGATATAACAACTTTTTTCTGTTAAAAACAAAGTACTTTGTTTTCTTACTAATTCTCACAAGAATACAATAAATATTTTCAGTCTAAATTTAATAATATATTATTCTCTTGATATTAAAATCAAATAAAACAATTATAAACTGTATAATCAAAGTCTGCTAAATTTGCAAATAAAAATCTTCCATTGTGACTGTTTAATGGATACGGAGTTTCTGTTTTGTGAGAAGAAAAGAGTTCTGGAGATGAATGGTGGTGATACTGCACAACAATGAGAATGTACTTAATGTCACTGAAATGTGTACTTTAACAAATTGGTCAAGATGTTAAATTTTATGTTATGTGTATTTTACCACAATAATTTTTTTTAAAAATTCCTTTAACCACTTGACAATGTCAGGCTGCAGAAAATTACCGTGTTCATGATAAGAAAAGGCTGCTATGGTGCCTCTTCTCTTATAACCAAGGGAAAAGTCAATAGAGGGATGGTCAAAACATGGGACACTCATTTGTTCTTAGAAATAAAAAGAATGTAATTAGATTCCAAAGACAGAAAAATTGCACAGTGATTTGATAGGACCTTGATGTCGGGTCTTCTTAATTCCCAAAGTACTGTAGATAAGCAAATCTACCAAGTCCCAAAAGAAAACCTTTAAGCAAGAAAGAAAAAGATGCCCCTGCACCTCCAAAAGAGAAAAGAGGATGCGTTCTATTAATACTAATAAAAGTGGCCACTACTTATCAACTATTTAGCTATGATGGATGATTTATGTGTATTAGCTCTACTTCTCATACATTTAGAAACCCAGGCGTTATTATTCTCATTTTACATATGGGCATACCTGAGGCTAAAAGAGAATATACAAAATCATAGAGCCAGGAAATGGAAGAGGTAGGATGCAAGTCATAGGTTTTGCAGAAAATAAGTAAGAAACGTTTTGAGCCGTAACCGGTTTGGCTCAGTGGATAGAGCGTCGGCTTGCGGACTGAAGGGTCCCAGGTTCGATTCCAGTCAAGGGCATGTACCTTGGTTGCGGGCACATCCCCAGTGGGGGGTGTGCAGGAGGCAGCTGATCAATGTTTCTCTCTCACTGATGTTTCTGACTCTCTATCCCTCTTCCTTCCTCTCTGTAAAAAAAATCAATAAAATATATTTAAAAAAAGAAAAGAAAAAGAAACGTTTTGATATTCAAGATATCAGTCAAACTAGCATTCTTACCACCAAAGTTTTTATAAATCTTTAGTGTGAAAGAGAAAAATGAAATAGTTAATATATCCATGAGAAGGTTCAACTACTCAGTTTATGACTAAGCTCCTCCAAGACTTAAGAGTCTCCAAGGGTGGCCTTGGGATTATGAATCAAGATAAGAAACAAAACCCTCATAAAGTGAAATTCAAGATAATATATTATGTGAAACTGGCGAAGAAGAATTAGAGTTGAGTGATAAGGAGATGAGAGAGAGGAAAAAAAAAATAGAGAAAAGGGGAACACGCAGTAATGGGAATAATATAGGCCTTGACAGATGATGCCAGTTGGAAGGTGAAAGAGATGAAGCCTGGCCAATGTGGCTCAGTGGTTGAGCATCACCTATGAATCAGGAGCTCACGGTTGGATTCCTGGTCAGAGCACATGCCTGGGTTGCAGGCTCAATCCCCAGTAGGGGATGTGCAGGAGGCAGCTGATCAATGGTTCTCTCTCACCATTGATGTTTCTATCTCTCTCTTCCTCTCTGAAATCAATAAAAAAAAAAAAAAAGAAAAGATGAAGAAAATTCTAGGGAAGAGAATAACATGGACAAAAACAGAGATGCAAGAATGAGCCTGAACCAAAGAAAGGAAAAGTAGTTAAGAGACTGAATTGGTGAAAATAATGAGTGCTAGTAAGAAACAATTTGGATTTGATGTGGGGATACTCATAAACTATAATCAGGGGATACTCATAAACTATAATCAAAGGGAGGTGGAAACTGAAAAAAGCGGTATTCTTTCATAGTCTGGTCATGCAGGATCAATAGGACAGGGAACACAAGAGGGTAGATGACTACAAACTTCCTACGTTGGGACTAGATTCACAATGGCATTGACAAAATGGAATTGTTGGAAAGGAACGCCAGTTTGGAGGAAGATGATGGTGCTTATTTGGTGTGCACTGAATGAATGAATGAATGAATGATGACTATATCTGGGACTTGCTGTAATGACTAAAGACTACAGATGCAAAATGCCTATGTTCAATAAATAAATGAGTGAGAACAGTTTTATGGGATTATTGAAGTACTAAAAAGAAATAAACTCTAGAGACACTATGAGTCATAAGATAAAGCAGTGGGTCATAAAACCTTCATAATAATTATCCTAAGCCCTTGCAATTGTGAAAGGCTTAACAATCTAAAAAATTAATTCTTGTAATAACTCAGTGATGTAGAGAGTGCAACAGTTATTATCCACAATTTTCATATGAGTAAACTGCAGCTCACAGTTTATGTAACTTCCCGAAGGTAACACAACTAGTAATTAGGAAAACGGGCACTCAAATCCAACTCTTTTGACTCCAAATTTTGTTCATTAATTAAGGCCAATTTATATAATTCTAGAGAAGATTTGGGATATAAAAGCATAACCGTCTGAAGATTAGAAAAGATTTGTAACATTTAAATATTTTAACAAACACAAAAACGGGCCAATAGCATTTTTTTTCTAGATTTCATATATTCACTCTATTCATTTCCCTCTACAAGGAAAAACCAAACATTCCTTCATTGCTACAGTGTGCCATGCCAAGGATTCATTATACCAAAGTTTTACTAAAATGTGACTTCATATTGCAAATGAAAACTAAGATACCAGTTTTCACCATCAGATTTCAAAAAGCAACGTGTTTAGGAAAGTGATGGCAAGGCTGCAGGAAACAGTCACTGTCATAACTGTTGGAGGGAGACTAAGACAGTGTAACATCTACAGCAGCACTTCTGAACAGGGAACATTTGTGATGCCTAGAGACACTTTCTGTTGTCACAACTGGGGGATGTTAGTAGAATCTAGTAGTTAGAGGCCAGGGATGCTGCTAAACAGCATACAATGCACAGCCTGTCACAAAAAAGAACAATCAGGCCCCAAGTGTCAATAGTGCTAAGGCTGAGATACCCTGCTCTGTAAAGATAAATATTTACCAAAAGTACAAACACATATTCCTATTGAACTAGTGATGCTACTTTTACTATTTTTACTAGATAACTGTACATGTACAAAATTCTTTCATTTGACAAATATTCGTTGAATAGTTATTCTAGGAGCTAGGATTCCAGCAAGGAACAAACCAAAGGAAAATCTGTGCCTTTCTGAGTTACCAAGCTAATCAGAGTGGGAGTGGAGACTGCCAATAAAACGCAAGGAAAATACATAATATATCAGATGATGATGAGTACTTTGGGGAGGGAAGGTTAATAAGGAGAGATAACAAGAATACTCACTGCAATGCTGTTTGAAACAGCTAATGATTTGAAAAAGTCTACCTGTGCATCAGTGGGGTTTAGATAAATGAATGACAGACCATGGAACACTAGGCAGCCACTAATAAGGTAGGTCCATAAGTGCAAATGCATAATTATCTAACAAGGTGGAGAACGCTGTTTCTAGAAAGAAGAGACCACTGATAATAGACTTGTATATAACAGTTTGTAAAGGAATGCAAAAATTCTGAAAATAGTGGTTACCTCTAGGAAGACAAACAAGTGGTGAGCGGGTCAAGGTGGAAAACGATTTTCATTTTCACTATATCCTCTTTTGGATCTTTTGAATTTTGAACATGAACAACAGGCATTTAAAAACTACTAAAACAATTCAATCTTTTTTCTGAAGGTATCTTCACGCTATCGAAGGTTTAAAAAATAAACATATTTATGTATATGTGCCTCTATACATATGGATGGGTATATATATAATCTATCTCTACATGTAAACACACCGTGCACACATTTTCTTAATTTATTAAAGATAAACATGAAACAAAGGTTTACCTAGAAATCACCCTTATTCTGGATAAACAATGGAGGTGGCGTTGGGAAAGAGTTCCTGCAATCTTCCATGCCTAAAATTCAAAGTTCAGGATCGCAGGAATTTTTTGCCTGATTTTTCAATGCTCAATCTCTAAAACCTAGAATAGTGCCCGACACATAGTTGGAAATCAAATAGTTGCTGAACTTAAGAATAAGTGAATGAATAAGCAGTCTTTGTTTACTCCTATTTCTTTTCTGGCCAAACTGACAGCCTCCTAACACCTTTCTCTACCTGCTGTCTTTTTTTTCTGATGTATTCCCCATAAGACCACTACAGGGATTTATCCAGAATACAAACTGGGGGAAACAGGGGTATATGTAATACTTTCAACACACCAGAATACAAACGGATTGTGCTTTAAAATTTCTCCAGTTCCTCACTGCCCTCAGGATTCAGACCTGGTACCCCTGACAACGCCCCGTTCTTACCATTGTTCTTGGACTCAGGGCTGCAGCCAGGGCAACCATCCCTTCTTGCCTCTTTCTGGACTGCCCTCTCTTCTCCAGAGGAACTCTTACACTTTTCCTCAAATTCCTGCTCAAGTGTTGCTCTCTCATTGAAACAATGACTTCACTTCTCCGCTCATCATTAGTTCCTCCTTTCTCTCTGTCCCCAAAGAATAAGGACCTCTCTTTATTATTATGTCACACAGTCAAGTGTCTGTGTCTCTCCTTCCATAGACTACATGTACCTCGGGGGCGAGTGAGTTTATTCTTTCATATGCAGCCTTAGCATAATGCCAGGCTATTCAAGTAATATTCTGGAAAGATAAATAGTTTCAGTAATTCACAGATGAATTTTAACCTTTCATACAATCTTCATACAGTTATAGGACTAAGATGTATATACAAAAAATCCCTCATTGATGAGAATGAGTACACTATATTTATTGTATAATTTTTATGATAACCAATATAAATTATTTAAACTTGCACAATGTTCCTGAAATTTTATCTAATATTATATAAATGCCATAAAAAAGTGAAGAGCATATCTATAATAATAAAAGCATAATATGCTAATTAGACCAGACAGCCAAACAACCTTCCAGACATCCTTCCAGACGACCTACCAGACAAAGCTGGGGCTGAGAGGGCCGAGGCAAGCCGCTGCGGCTGTGAGGGCCAAGTCCCTTGCATGAATTTATGCATCGGGCCTCTAGTGTTAATATAATATCTTTATATTTTAACTATTAGTGTTTCTACAGAGCTGATTTTTACTTATGTTAAGAAGGAATATTTCATTAATTATACAAAAGTAGGTAAAGATATTTAAACACAATTTAAAAACCATAAGCTTTCATTTTCTAAGCTACTGAAGACATTCATAAGGTGTTGGAGAATGATTGCTTTCATGATTAACTTTTCACATTTTTCTCTGTAGTTGGAATCTGTCAATATAAATTATTGATAGTTTCTAAAATATGGAGACTTTTTTATTTTAATTTTATATAGTATTTTTGAGAGACTTAGCTATAGATGGACTATTAAAGTACCCTTTCTCCCCAACTCATGGGACAATGAAGGTAAGTTTCAGTCTCCTAAGTTTATCCTCAAAAGAAGAATTTATAGCCCTGGCTAGTGTGGCTCAGCTGGTTGGGCGTTGTCCCCTTGTTCCTGGTAGGGGGGCATGCAGGAGGCAGCTGATTGATGTTCTACAGCTCTTTCTCCCTCTCTCTTCCCCTCTCTCTAAAAAAATCAATAAAAATAATTTTTAAAAAGAATTTATAAGTCCTGATTTTTTGAGATGAGTTTTATACCCCTGCGATGTTTCTTCTCACATGTGACTATGCCATCAACAAATGCTTCATCTTGAACTTTTCATTGTTACCTGGGAAGTACTAGTTTTTCCCTTCAGTTAATCCATCTTCTCTTCATGTTTTCAACCATCATGGATGAGATCATACAAATCTTAGCAAGTCAGCTGAAAGATGAGGCAGGCTTTTGAATGAACATCCTGTAGCCAGCCAGGAGGAATACAGCTCCCAGGCTTAATGACATGTCTACTGAGAGTTTGCAAAATTTCCAACAATAAAGATAAATTTTAAAAAAGTTTGCAAAACAGGAAGAAAGAAGGAAGTTGAGGGGGGTATTATTCCTTTTTCCAAGGGACAAATGTCCTGCCGGCTGGGGCATTCCCAATGCTTCTCATCTCCTCCACAGTTAAGATCAGGCATCTGAGAGCAGGTGCTCAAACAGAGTTTAATGAATAAATGAATGAACGCTGCCAAAGGCCAATTCCTTCCATACGTAACTTCAATACTCTCCGATGATGGTGGTCTTGGATCCTTCAAAGAAAACTTTTTGATGGAAGAGGGAGAAAAGTGCCCTTCAGGGCAAGCTCCCCGAAACCTCCATCTTCCCGGGGAAAAGAAAAGCGGAGGGAGATGAAATGCTCCTCACAGAGTCCCTGCTTTGTTCCAGGTATTATGTCGGTGTCAGGTATTTTACCTATTTTAGCTCATTTAACCCTGGCAACCATCCTTAGGTAGTCATTACTGTGCCTGCTTTTGTTTAAGGAAGCAAAGTTCAAAGAACCCATTTGACCTGCCCAAGAGAAATAGAAGAGGATATAAGAGAACGTAGGAGAAAAAGCTCGAATTGATAACAAGCCTGTTCTCTCCAAAGTTTATTCTAATATATTGACACTCTTTAAGTACATAATTCTAATATATTGACACTCTTTAAGTACGTAATTAAATAAATCCACCACCAACAAAACTTTGTTTTTATTTTGTTGTCCCTTTCATTGTAAGTCACCTCAATTCTTTGTTGGAAATTGGAGAGAATATAGTAATAGTGAAAAATCCTAATGCTATGAATAAGGACATTGCTCTTCAATCTTATTTGCCCAAATATTTAACAGGGGGAAAGGATATATGGTTTTTGTCTCATCAGCATATTTACAGATCACCAGGGACTGTGCCCTGTTTTTGAAATCGGGTCACACACTGTTAATGAATGTGTGTTTTAGCTTCTGTTGCCCAAGTGTGTCCTCCCCACCTCTCCAATTGTTTTACTAAATGAGGAAGGGTACCTACATGCTGGCAAACTTAGAGAGTGTAATTACTGATGTCTTTAATATGTGCTCTAATATTATTTGAGGGCAATTTTAAGCAATTTGGATAATGTTCTAATAGAAGAAAGTTTTTCTAATGGAAACAGCTTTTTGCTATCATTTTCAGCTTTCTTTTGACTATGTGAATTGATTTTTTTTTAAAAGGCTCCAAAGGCATCGTCTTTGAAACTCCACCTGAAATAGGTCAGCGGCTTACTCCCGAGTTGTGTGGTGCAGCATGAAAGGCCGACTCTATTTTCTCAGGACTTCGCTCCTCGGGGGACTTCCCATGGATCATTTCTCTTAGTAAAAAAGCATCCATTGACCGAGCCTATCCTAAAGCTAACAGACTGAGCTTTCCATGGGGAAGCAACAGCAAATTGAGTGCAGCTATTGACCAGCCTTCTGTAGTTAAAAATACAACAAACTGTATACCGTGTCTGATTGATTCTTGAATTACTAGCCATTTTCATGCTCTGCTGGCAACACTTCCTACTTGATAACCTCTTAGACAGGACAAAATTGCAGCCACTACCATCTCTCCTTGTTACCTGTTATCCACTATATACAGATACATATACATATACTAGTACACATACACACTATACATATACATAAGTATATTTCCTATATCAGAGCTAACAAGAAATTGTGATGTTATATATATTAAAATACATGTTTTGTTTCTCCCCCAAAAAGTGTTTAAAATTCAATGGCTTAATTACACTGATAAGCCAATATTTATGTTTATCTTTCTTTCAATCAAGGATAATAATAGTGATTGATATGCCCTAATAAACAATATAATTAAACTATAAATTATTTTATTCAATATTAAAAATCTTCTAGATGTATTATTTAGGAGTGCTTAAATACAGTTATGAATTATTTTAACTTAAAGGTCAGTATCAATGAAATTATAAAATAATAAATATATTTTATTCATATATTGGGGGTTTTTTAATAAGAAGGAAAATGTCATGTAATTATATAAAAATATCTATGGGATAGTATTGCATGCACTAGAGCAAAAAAATCAAAATTAACTTCTTCACTCCTAAAATTTAATTAGTATTTGTAAAATTAAAAACAAAACAAAACTGCCCTAGCTGGTTTAACTCAGTGGATAGAGCGTTGGCCTGTGGACCAAAGGGTCCCTGGTTCGATTCTAGTCAAGGACACATGCTGAAGTTGAAGGTTCAATCCCCAGGAGGAGGCGAGCAAGAGGCAGCCAATCAATAAATCTCTCTCATCACTGATGTTTCTAACTCTCTCTCCCTCTCCCTTCCTTTCTGAAATCAATAAAATTATATTTTTTAAAAATTGGAAAAACACACAAATATATTTAGTAAAAATGTAGCCTTTTCTTTTGTAAGGACAGTATGGTAATGAGCAGTGTTTTTGTGGAATCTTAATTGAGAAAATTACATGTAATGAAGTCTACAGAAAGAATTATATATAAACATTTCCCTTTATTGTGACTAAAATTCACATTTTTATTTCTGTAAATTTTCATCAGAACAATTTCATATGTTGAAATATTTAGTGACTATATCATAGAATACCTTAACAATCATCATGTTTATCTTTTAGTATCAAACAGAATATATTAATAAGAACCTAACTAAAACGTGGCTGTGCTAAAGTTTAAAGCAGTGGCTCCCACCCACTGGTTCTCCTTTGCTCTCACAAGTGCCCCTGGTCACCCCCAAGCAGACATTTGACAACGTTTGGAGACATTTCTGGTTGTCACAGCTGGAGCAGGGGTGCCTCTGGTGTTTAGTGGGTACAGGCCAGGGATGCTGTTCCACATTCTCAAATTCACAGAACAGCCCCCTCCCCCAAAACAACAACAACAAATCATCAGCCCACTATGTCAACTGTGTCAAGCTGAGAAAACCTGGTTCAAAGATAGAGGGAAATCGAAACGGAAGTGCATTTTAAAATGCCAATTTCCTCATGACACGACGTATTGTCTAACCACCCAGAACACTGCATCTGCATAAGCAGTACAGCATAAGGAGGGTTAATGTTCAAAACAGCCTGTCTGAGCTCATGGTGTGCATCTCTGGGACGGGGGCAGTGTCAATGCCTATCTCGATTGGCTTCTGTGAAAGCTGAATAGAGCATTTTAAACTGTAATACAAATAATTTGCTATTGATATTATCACAATAACACAAGAACATAAAAATAATTGATTCTTTTACAAGTGTTCTACTTCATTAAGTAGGAAAATGAACTAATTTATTTTAACATACTTGTACTTATGCTATGCCTATAAGAATTAAAATATAAAAGGGCTTATAATTACATTAACCTGAAATTTTTTTACTATTGATAATAATGTCAATGATCAACAACAACCATGTATGGACTGTACTTCATGTTCTCACCATCATGAGAGCAGGTGTCATTTTCCCTATTTTGCAGGGGTAGGGAACCTTTTTTCTGCCAAGGGCCATTTGGATATTTATAACATTCGAGGGCCATACAAAATTATCAACTTAAAAATTAGCCTGCTATATTTGGTCAAACATTTAATTAACTCACCCCTAATGCCTTGGCAGGGCCAGACCAAATAATTTCGAGGGCCTTAAAGGCCCATGGACCAGATGTTCCCCAACCTGGGACAATCTAGATGAAGAAATGGAACCATAGGTAAATTGACTCACCTAGTACAGTATGAGGTTAAGTGAAAGGAGGGAGTCCCCAAGATTATCCTTCGCCTTTGACCAAACTCATACAGATCTGGGCATCTCATTTTATTAAAGTACTAGAGGCCTGTTGCACGAAAAGATTCATGCAATAGGCCTGGGTCCCGGGTGCCGGAGTAAAACTGGTGCCGCTCCAGCCGGAGCCGCCTTCACAGCCCTTGCTGCTCTGGCCGGAGCCACCTTTAGTCTTTGCTCTGCTGTTTCACGCCTACGTATGCAAATTAACCGCCATATTTGTTGGTGGTTAATTTGCATATTTCGCTGATTAGCCTATGGGAGGTGTAGCGAAGGTATGGTCAATTTCAATCTTTGTCTATTATTAGATAGGATTAGACATTTTCTGTTTCTGTGGAATGTCATTGATAAAGCAAATCAGATGAAAAGGATGACCACCACATAGTTTATTGAAAAGGTAGCTCTGTTCCCAGTAAAGACTCCCAATCTGTAGGCCAAGCACCAGTGGCATTGGGGTTTATCTAGTACAGAGTTTTGGGGAGGAGTCTAGGAGTTCTTCCATCAAGCATAATCTGTAGATTGAATAAATAATACAGTTTGCTCATATATGTTTTATTGTTTTTGAAGTGGTTGGGTATTATATTACCCACTTTTATGCTCTAGTGTCTAGCAGTGTTCCTTTCACATTGAAGGTAATCAATAAATCATTATTTAAAATGTGTAAATAAAAAAGTTGGACAGTAAATCACTGCTAGAATACTTTATGTTCAGATAGCAATGTTGAGTTTGCCATTTAAAGGTAGCAAACCTTGTCTGATCAACAAGAACTCTGGGTGCTAGACGTGGGAGGTATTTCTTACCTCTACTTTATAAATATGGAAACTGAGGCTCAGAAATGCGTAAGTTATTTCTCAAGGTCGCATAAGTAAGTAGAAGTGGAACTGGAATTATGTCTTCTGACTTCAAATTTAATGTTCTTAACATTAGAGGTAAATGACTACACACCTGGCCTTGATTTCATTCCTCCTTATTTTTCTTTCAATTCGAAAATAACATTCATCCAAGAGATGTACAAAGTCTAACCCTGATTAATAATGACATGAACCAATTATTCTCCACCAAAAGGAATGAATGAGAGCTGAAATAACATTTTCAAAAGACCAATTTTAAACATTATTCTGAAAGTGATAATATTAATTTCATGTCAGAAAGTGGTATTAGATAATTAAAAAAACACATAGTGAGGTATTTGTTCAACATTTTTAGTGCCGACATGTCTTTTGTTATTTTTATACTTTACTTATATTTTTACCAAAAAATTGTGACACCTAATTGCAATACACACACACACACACACACACACACACATGTATGTGTGTATATATGTGTG
>NW_005366873.1:690705-713564 GCF_000412655.1 Myotis brandtii
TTCAGATACTAACAAAAGACTATACACAAAAGAAGCCCAGGAACTGGCAATGATGTTTATATGTACAATTAAGAGCACAAAAATATGAACAAGAAGTTGGAATTCTTCGTTCACTGTTTCTAGTGAGAAAGGAGGAAAGAAAATAAAATAGATATGACAAAAACAAATATTAAATTATTGTAACATTATGGTTGAAGTCCACTGTTCTCACATTTTAAAAGTATTAGCAAAGTTGCTCCCCTAATAAGGCAATGTGTTTTAATTTGTTTGACAATATATTGACTGATTAATTTAAGAACATCAATTTCGAATTTGAGCTCTGTTGTTCATCTTGAAAGATTCACCATAATATTTATAGTTTAAATCAGCTTCATTCTGATTATATTTAAACTTCACTGATGCTAATAAATTGCCTTACAATTTTATTGTTACACTATAGATCTATCACTTAAGTATGTTTTATGTAAACTAATATACATTTGTACTTAATAAATGAACATTCTGAATCTAGATGGCATGCTCATTTCCAGAATTAAGGTTCCTAAGGGAGAAAACAAAATGTATGCCTGTGGAAGCTAAACACAATGCTGTATAATCGATTGGTTCACTTAAAGGCATCGGCCATGCTCCCTCTGATGACAGATTAAGTAAATATGAGAGTAGACAGCACCCGCATTATGGGTATTATACTGCGTATTGTAGGGAGGATTATGAAAATTGGTCATGCTCTAGAGCAAGCAATGTAGATGAAAATGCTTTATGAGAAATGTATTTACAAAGAGATGGAGGGAAATATTTACATTAATTCTATAAGTGGTGAATAAATGGTGACATATAGAGTAAATGAAAACCAAAATAGTATTTAGGATTTGCCAGGAGCATAAGAGAGTCCTTACCTTTAAAAATAGCCCAGATTTTCAGATAGGTTTATTCTTTATGCAAAGAAAAATTTCTATTGGGCTCATGAAATGGAAAAAAACAAAAAGTGAACAAGAAGAAATTATAATCCCTAACAATGCACAACAGAGAGGCAAAAGTGATACCGCTTATTGCTAAAACACTGATCAAATGAATTATAGGTCAGATGAGCGGCGGGACCTCTAAGTTCTCCTTAATTGTATAAAACAGCCTTGAAGCTTCAGAGCAGGTTAGACTGAGCTTCAACAGGGCGGACTTGCCCAACGGTAGGTTTCTGGGTTAAACCACACCAGGCGATCAATGAACACTACATTGTACACGATTCACAGGCTTGACTTACAAAGCTAGTGGGGACAGTCACTGTAGGAGTGGCTTCGTGCAGAGGGGCTACAAAGAACAGAGAGCTGTCAACGGCAGCCTGTTCTCCGCTGATATTACTATTCCCACCAGTGACAGTCTCCAGTTCTGTCTCTTCCTACCGCTGTAAAGTAAACAACAAGGGTATGTCTAATACAACACAGGGCATGACACTGTATTTGAGTGATATTCATTACACGTGCTTTGGTTAAAATCATCCCCTTAATAAGCAGTTGGTGATCTTTCAAGTCATTTGAATCTATTCAGAATTGGTACCACTGAGTTACTGATCTAGTTTTCTCACCTGCAAGAAGGGACTAACACATTGATTCCCCCCATACCTTTTTTTAAACAAAGATGTGATAAAAATAAATAAGAAATACTGCTATCAGAGACAACATAGATGGACCTTGAGAATATTATGCTAAGTGAAATAAGTCAGTCAGAAAACCTAAGAACCATATGATTTCACTCATATGTGGGACATAAAACTGAAACTCAAGACACAGACAACAGTATGGTGGTTACCAGAGGGGAGGGGAGTAGGGGGGTAGTAAAGGGTAAAGGGACCAACTATATGTTGACGGAAGATGATTTGACTTTGGGTGGTGAGCACACAATGCAATATACAGCTCATGTGTCATAGAAATACACACTTGGAATCTATATAATCTTATTAACCATTGTCACCCCAATAAATTTAATTAAAAAAAAAACGAATAAGAAAATGCTTACAGCTATTGGAAAGAATGAAGCAGTACAGAGATTGAGGGTGTTCTAGCTACAGCTGTAAGATCATCATCCTGGCACCAACCTTGGGGAATAAATAGCAATGAATCTGAACCCAAAGCTGCTATCCATAGAGGGTGATATGACAAGAGGAAAAGGCTGCGGGCTGTGTTTTGTTTCCTCTCTATCCATAATAACTATGTTCCTATCAAAGTGAATACCAACTCCTACTGCTCATTACGGCTGTCATGTTTTTCACAGTCTCATCTGCCTTATAATTGGAATTCTTATTTTAACAGCATTATCTTAATGTTATTGCTAGCTGTGGAATGTCTTGTGATGAGTGCAACATTAGAGTTAATTTGGCCCTACATCTTTGGTAATGGATACTGTCTAGAATATAATTAACTATAGCTACTCATACTTGGACTGAAATATGTCAAGGTTACTTCCCCAATTTTTGTAGCTTGTCACAGGTGGCCCCTACCATGTTTGCTTATCATTTCTCATATCTGACTAACCCCATTTTGCTCATGGTCTTTTCCATTAGAGTGGCAAAAATCAGAATTCCTAATGATGTGGAGTTTCTTTTTCTTTCTCTCTTTTTATTGTTAATTAAAGCTGGTTATGCCTTTCAGTTGAGCTTCCCAGTGAGAAAAATTAGTATTCTAATAAGAATTAAGAAAGTACTCCTAGGATTATAGTCAACGTGTAATTTAAAAATATAATAGAGTAAATAAAAAATAGATCAAATGACCTATATTGTTAATTTAAGTAGCACCTTCCATTAAGCAAAACCTACAGTTCTTATAATTTAATGTCGCAGCAATGCTACTAAAGCAATGATATACATAATATGCTAATAAAGTAAAACAATATTACTTAATGAGTTTTTATTCCCACTCAGGTGTGATGATTTCCTATTGCTTATTGAATAAATGCCTGGAAGGATATACCTAGCAAATACTTTACAATTTACACATAAATAGGATAAACCAAAAGAATAAAAAAACCTTAGAGATAAACACAAGAAATTAATTTTTAAAATTTAAACATTTCAAAAGTTATTTTCCCAATACTAAAGTGATAAACCAAGGACTGTGAGATTCAATTAAAATTTAATCTTTGACGCCTGGGACTTGCCTCATAATAATCACTAGGGGGGCAGCTGAGGAAAGGAGGGCAGAGATGCAACAAGATTAGCTCTGAGTCACCAATTGTTCAGGCTGAGAGATATGATTCATTTCTCTTGTATGCCTAAAATGGCCTATTAGAAACGCTACAAATCCATCTTAGATTTTAATATTTTATTTCTTATTTAATGAAGTCATTTCACTTAAAAAGGGCCTCCGAAGCAGCTGGGAAAACACAACTGTTTTATGAAGGTATTTTTCCAAAGCTGCATTTCCAGATTCTTGTTTTATAGGCACATATTAGATACCTCCCTGCTCCCTGCCTCTTATTTTACAATATTCCTCAGTTAATGTCTATGAACAAACCAACATTTGAAAAGAAGCATACCTATACATGGGTAGACAAGTTCCACCTACATAGAAATGCAGGCCTCCTCAAAACCAAATCCAACAATGACGTCCACCACACACGTATTAGAATGACAAAACAAAATACAAAAATATCAACAGTGCCTCGTATATAACTTCTTTCTAAGATGGACTTTCCATGATGAAATATGTAAAGATGATACTGGGTCATTTTTGCTTTTGTTTCTTATGATGTATTGGGGCCCTGGCTGGTTTGGCTCAATGGATAGAGCGTTGGCCTGCGAACTGAAGGGTCCCAGGTTCGATTCTGGCCAAGGGCACATGCCTGGGTTGTGGGCTTGATCCCCAGTGGAGGCGGGGAGAGGGGTGTGCAGGAGGCAGCTGATTGGTGATTCTCTCTCATCATTGATGTTTCTATCTCTCTCCCTTCCTCTCTGAAATCAATAAAATATATTTTTTTAAAAAAAGAAAAAAAAAGATGTATTGGGAATGGCAATGGTCTTAAATAACAGCTTCTTCTCCATGAAAAATTTTTACCTAAACTTTACCTATGTTATATTTAGTTTATCATATTTTTACATGTCATTAATGGTTCAACCACAGCCTTTCATCATGAACCAAAAATTAAAAGAGGCTTATACAATAAATACCAACAAATTAAAAGGCTTAAATATGAACAAGCATCTCTGGTATAAAAGTGTAGAACTATGACTCTTGATTAAAAGAAAAGTGTATATTAAGACTTGAGGTAAATTTTCATATTAAATATCCTAAATTTTAACCTAGTTGCTATTTTATTTTCTAAGCAAAATATGAGAACATATGAAAATGTTTACCTAGAGTATACCATTATTGGTTTCTTAGATTCTACGTTTAAAATATCTCGCACAATACTTCCAATATCTGGAATTTCACTTTATAGGATTTCTATTTGATTTAATGGTATTTTATAGAATTCTTAGAGTCAGCTATTTCATTGAGGATATGAACCTGATCATATTATCTACTAATGCATGTAATAGAAAGTAGAAAATACAAGTTAAATTACTAACCCATTTTAAATGAAATGTAAGCAAATAGAAACATCAACTTAGTGTAATAACAACTGTCACAGGGAACTATAGCCTAATAAAATATTTAAACAAAAATCATAAAATAACTATTATATGCTGCCACCACACAAGGATGCTCCAAGATAATCTAAAGATTAGGAAAAGGAGCCAAAAATATAACTACTTTTGTTGCTGTTAACACTGATTAACTAGTATTAAGATATTCATATTAGTTTGATGTTAATATAGTAAGCATGAATATTTTAACATATATACTAGGAATGTGTGGTAAGTACTTGACAGTACTCAATACCCTACTATGTTTCACAGTCTGTATGTTCTGCTGAGCACAGTTTTTTTTTGATGGGTCCAATATACCTCTTTTATCTGAGGGTAGATGAAGGATGGGGGTGGGGTTGGAAATTCAGTCTTTTACTCAGAGTTGGAACACTGTCCCCAAGAAATGCTAAACTGTACTTATTACTTTCCAATAAATGATAATATAGGCTACTTTACATAGCCACTTCTTACTTGTAAGACTGCTGTATAAAAATAGTTCATGCTACCATTGCTTAACTGTGACATGACTGTGTCCTTAAGTAGTGCATTGCTCTGCTGAATGACAGCCAATAGGAATACAGGGCGATCAGGGTCGTAGCCTTTTGTAAATGTTTCTCTTTATCATATCAGACACTGAGAGGTGAAACTGGGTTTATCCTCTTGCTGGTTTTGTTCATTTTCATCTTGATATTCTTTATATTAGTCATAAGAAGCTCAAAATAGTCCAGTGGGATTAAAAAAATAAATAGATGCTCAGGAAAACCATAATAAAACTGCAGAACACCAAAGACAGAGAGAGTGTAAGAGTTATTGGGAAGAAGAGCTGGATAAACTACAAGGAAATGACCATTACACTGTTAGATTTCTCAGTGTGAGCATGAAAGCCAAAAGCCAGAACAATTTTCATATAAACAAAATGGTTGAGTATGGCACTCTCAATGCAACGTAAGTAGATGCTTAATAAAGTGCAATTCAAAACATTTCTTAGATTGTAGGCAAGAAGGGGATGCTCCAGGCCCTGAGTGAGCCTGAAGAGGAGAGTGGTGGAAAAAACAAACAACCAGAATGTAAAATCTCATGGAGAATATACTCTCGATTTTCTAAAACTATGTACATGCAAAAGGAAAATGTAACTGGAAGGAAACAATTTCTGGCAGTGACTACTTATGGGTGGTAGGATTATGGAAGATTTTAATTTTATTGATTTCTGTATTTTTTTCTATAGTGATGATTTATTACTTATATAATCAGAATATGAATGGTATATGTTAATAAAATAATTAAAACACCAGCTATATTACAAGACAGCTGTAACACTCTGAAAAATAAGAAACCCCAGGAAAGTAAACACGCTGCTCAGACCACCTGCTGGAACTGCTGCCCAGGAAGGAAGCGCCAGGGCGTCCCTGGCTGTGCCCAGCAGCGGGAGCAGGGCTCTCGCTGCCCCTGCCCTGAGAGTGAAGGCAGCCACGCTCAGCCTGCGAGGGGCTCACGGTGTCTGCCTTGGACTCACACAATGCACCTGTAAGTGTCTAGGGTATCTAGTGGGGATTCCAGAAGGAGCGAGAATAAAGAAATAGTAACCAAACGTTAGCCAGAATTATACAAAGCAAAGGTGTGCAGACTTAAAAAACTGCACAGAGTGCCAAAGAGGAGAATTTATACGTATCAGAGAGAAATGTAAGAACACTGAAAAACAAGAGAAAATTCTGAAAGGTGCCAAAAAACAAACAAACAAACAAGTACAAAGAATCAAACCGACATCAGACTTGAGACAATGGCGTAATATACTTAAAGTTTCGAAGAAGAGATATTTGATACTGAAATTTATATAGAACTAAACTGTTATTTACATGTGAGGACAAATATATTGGTAGGCATTTAAGGTTTCAAAGAATATGCCACATAAAATTTCTCTTTGAAAAAATCTCATGAAGGATTTACTCTAGTGAAATATGAAATAAATCCATGTGCAAAAACTAGATATAGAAAGTTAAGGAGAACAAAGAGAGTTCATTGTTATTTAAACATGTCATAATAAAAATAGACACACTTATAATATATGTATCAATTATTCCATGCACTTAACAAGGGGTGGGAGGAATAGTGGGAGCTGAGAGCATGCTAAAGTATAAATTTTGCTTGAGATGGACTAGGCAGGAATGTTTATTAATGAGCTTTAGACATTGATAGGGAAAAATAAGCATCATTATGAATCTTGAGAAGGAATAGCAAAGAGAAACACAGAAACAGAATATGAAATGCTCAGTTTAGTAGAAGAAAATCAATTTATCCAAAAGAAATTGGAAAAAGAACAAAAAAGAAGCAAGGCTACTAACAACAACCACCACACACACACACACACACACACACACACACACACACACACACAACACACACACACCACACACACACAAAATGAAGTCGCCAAAATAAGCCTTGGTGAAATACTAATTATTGTCAGTATAAATAGATTACCAATTAAAAGACAGACTCAGAGTGACGGGGGGGGGGGGGGTGGATAAAAAGCTAACAGTTTTTTCTACAAAAAATGGGTGTGAGACAAAAGGAAAAGAAAATGAAAACAAAGGAATATAATAAGGACTAACAGGGAAATATGAACTAAAATAAAGGAGAGGTAGAATATTTAAAACTCTACAAAATAAAATTTAGGGTTAAAAACCATCACAATGAAAACAAAGGAAATAAGATTTAGAAAAAATAAGAGAGAATAATTATGAGCACATATACACATAAATGCATCCTTGAACACTATTAAGCAGCAATTGACATGTATATGTATGTTAACCACATTTGTTCCTTAAATCTGTGCTTTCTAGTTCTTTGATTAGTCCTACTCCTCCTTGGCCTATGTGTGTCTTATTTACATTCATCATTTTTCTCCTTACTTGAGCTTTAACAGTATTTGAGAATGTTTTAAACAGTTGAGGGAGAAAAAAGAAGTTGTATTCAAATAGTCCAGGGTTTTTTTTTTAAATATATTTTATTGATTTTTTTACAGAGAGGAAGGGAGAGGGATAGAGAGTTAGAAACATCGATGAGACAGAAACATCGATCAGCTGCCTCCTGCACATCTCCTACTGGGGATGTGCCCGCAACCAAGGTACATGCCCTTTACCGGAATTGAACCCAGGACCCTTCAGTCCACAGGCCGACGCTCTATCCACTGAGCCAAACCGGTCAGGGCGTCCAGGTTTTGTTAAAAGATTTTTACTAAAGTTATTTGAAAATGGGGTCAAAATGAAATGCAAGCACTTACTATAACTTTCATTTAACCATTCTGCCTCTCTTCTCATTTCTCCCCCAGTAATGGGAGACAGATACACAACCTTCCTAATGTTCCAAGCTTCCTAATGTTCAAGTAATCTGTGAGCTACAGAAGTTAAAAATCAAGCAGCTAAAAAAATCCACAGGCAACTGTCCTCTAAATACTGGCCTTTGTATAGCGCCCATGAATCAATTATATTTATTCCTAAATTTTTGAAGGAGTCTATTTTTATAGTCCTCGCTTTTCTTGTAGAAAAGCAAAATATCAAAATAGCAACCTGAAATTAGTCACATGAGGGCATTTTTATAAAAGGGAATAAAATTATTTCCAATTTACATTGTGTCTTAATCTTCCTACTTAATCAGCTTACTATATATAAAATATAAATACAAAAGTAATAAACATACCAGCAAATTACTCTGCCTCTAAATGCTTTGATTAGTCACTAATAACAATCTGTGGAGTTTTCTTCTTTGGGGATTATTATTTTCAAAAACCATCTCATGCATTACTTCAGGATCCTAATACCACATTTACTTGCACATGATGATTTCTCCTTCACCATACTCTATTTCTGCATTTGCAATAAAAGAATATACTAATACTGTCATTACCACAAATAAAAATTCTCACTGTATTCTACAATTCTCAACATTCAAAAGTGAAACTATATAATTAAAATGCAACCATCTCCACCCACCTTTTAGAGTCACCTTTGTTAATATAGAAGTGAATCATTAATTAAGGAGCATTGGGTATCCAAGGACTAAATATAGTCGCTTTGTTTCTTCCATCATATATATATTTTAAATTCCTTTGGCTCCTATCTGTTGGGAAAAGGCTGTCAGGTGAGCCTAGGCTAATAGATTCTCCAGTGGCTTTGTTATGGCTCATGTCATACTATTAAAACCATGTGCCTTGAAAATGGCATAATATATGTAGCGGAATCTTGTCAACTCTAGATAATCAGACTCCGTTTGGCTTCAGGAGCAGATGCAGATTAGAGAGGAGATATAAATATGCAAATCACAGCGGCCCCCTTTCAGCACCACTGTTCCTACCTCTAATGGCCCTCGCAGAAAGTCTGCTTGTTCGGCTCCTACTTCCAGTGCTAAGTCCACAGAGGCAAAGGGACGGCTGGCCATCTGCTGTCGTTCTCGAAGCAGTTGCTGGCGAGAGTTAAAAATGATTTGCTTTAAAATAGGTTTACACACATTAAATTCAACAATATCTTGTTCTATTTTTAACAAATGACAGTCAAAATTTAAAAATCAGCTAATGCACATATTCATATCTACATCACTCAACATGAAAATTGTTTTTTCTCCATGGCCTGGATTACCAGTATATGCCATAGAGGCTTTCAGGGAATGACCTACAATGAATGGCCTGCAATGAACTTCTCCCTGACCTCCATCCAGCAGGCCTAATGAAATGTGCTCAAAAGCATTCTGAAAACTTCCCGTAAGAGGTGTTGCTTAAGTGAGAAGTGCTATTATGATAATGGCCATGCCAAGTTTCTCCCGCTCTAACTCATGCTTTTGTCTTAGCTGAATGCAAACAACAGTAAAAATGTTTAAGGAAAGTTAATGAAAAGTTGTCAGAATGCATCAATAGAGATGAAAGGAACATATGCCCTCCAAGACTAAGCCTGGTAAGTCATCAAGGTCCCCTATCCATTGCTATGGAACCAGCAGTTGTTACTGGCAGCACTTAGAACATTATTCAAAGCCTCCATGTTCGTGGTTTGAAATGAGGAATGAGTAGTGTGTCGCAAATATTTTGTGCCAGAGCTTCACCCCCAGATATTTGTTTCTTTCCCCATTTGCCTATTCTGGGCTTTGGCCAAGCTAACACCAATAAACTAGCAAGTCCCAGCCAATGTTCAAGCAACTTTATATTTCTGCCTCTCCTAGAAATTATAATATTCATTAAGTCATGATAAGAAAAAATTGATGACTGGCACTAGATTTTGCAAATTGTGCCCTTCTCATTCTATACAGCTAATACAACTATTATTAAATATTAAAAGTGGATGAGCAATGCAATTAAATACCCTTTCAAATGAGAAGAAAACTGTATCACTGAAGAAAGGCAAAACCCTTGAACACAATGAAGGGCTTCATTATTCACTGAGATTTTTTAAATTCACTGGCATTAACTTAAAATGCTAACTGGTCTATGAATGTACATGTATAGAGTACTGAAATGCATCATTCATAAAATTCCCTTTTAGATGATGAAGGGATGCCAGGCAATGCCTGATGGCAGTTCATTATCTAAGATTTTGTTCTAACACTTGTGGCACAGCAGTGATGCTGTTCATGAAATGTGCAGCTAAAACAGAACTTAAGGCCTTGCTTTGTTAGTATTAAAAAGAGACCATCCACATGCCAATATGGGATAAAAATACAGCTATTATGGAGTAATGGTTTTTCTTTAAAAAAAATAAGGAAGTAAGGAAGATGTACTAAAACATTTAAAGTAAACATAAATGTAATCTAAATCACCAAATTATTAGCTTTAATATAAACTCAAAATTTATTTAAAATACAGCTGCTAGCAAGTAGAGTCTTATTTGTGCCTTTCTCAATGGGAGAGGCCAACTGATCTGAATAACGTCTATGCAGAATGCAAATGTAATGTTATTTCAAACTAGAGGCCCAGTGCACGAAATTCGTGCACGGGCCGGGTCCCTAGTGGCTGCTGGCCGGGGCTTCCCTTCCCCCGGGCTGCTTGCCACCACAGCCCCCTGGTCGAACTCCTGGTCGAGCTCCAGGTCAAGGGGACAATTTGCATATTAGGCTTTTATTATATAGGATGCCAAGGGATACCAACTATAGAAAACACCATGCTCTCTGTCTCTGGTAAAAACACAAATGTGCGCGCGCACACACACTATACAAAGTAACTTTCCTATAGTAATATGCAAATAGCATTGAGAAAATTGTAAATTATAATTTAGGTTTGAAAACAATTTTCTAACATTTGTATTAAAAAGTTTCTTTATTAATACTATTTGTCCTCAGTTAACAAATAGTAGCTCATACAATTACATGATTTTTAACAAAATGAAGTTTCTGTTTCCTCACTTTACCTTTATCCTACACTTAAAAGGTCTACAAAATACAATTAATGAATAGTCAATACCACAAACTGTAATATAAATCTATAAATATTCCAAATTCACTATCTCTGACAAAAAATAGTTTCTGAAATATATTATTGTTACCCTAACATTTATAATAAAGAAAAATCAGTGACAGTCATAGTTATTGTTCATCTTTTTATTTATTAGAATACAAAATTATTTTTTTAAAATTCCGGTTTGTCTTCTGAGCTTTGCGTTTCAATTATTTTTTTTAAGAACTGAATGCCTAGTATAGTACTCTTTACAAAGAAGGAAGAAAAAGAATTTTCTTGCCCAGTATCTAACACTATAGTTTGTAAACAACACACACTAAGATAAAATCAATTAGGGCAGAAGGTGATATACAGTGAAGGACACAAATAAGGAATTAACCGGATGAATTTATTCCAAGATACTCAGGAGAGGGCTGGTTCAAGGACTCTAGCCAGCATACTGAATTTCTGACTTTGAGAAATTAATGTAAATGTTCTGACTGGGAAACTTTGAGGAGATGGCCTAAAATAATATAATGGGATGACAATACTATCTGCTACGAATTTCTGGCCCTCAGTAGCCTCAACAATTGTCCCCCCCTTTTGCTGCTTAATATCTGTATGCATTACTTCCCGATTTTTGCCCCCTCTATGTCAAAACAAAGAAAAGATAAACAGCAGGCTTACCACTTAAAATTTTGTCCAAATTTAATATAAATACTGACAGGTGATATAGCTGGACTTGATTCAGAAAGACCTGTGTTTGAATACCAGTTTGTATACTTGTTAACTATTTCAGCTTAATTGAATTATTGAGACCTCTCGAGGCCTCAATTTTTCCCATCTGCGAAGTGGGGACGTTAACATTGCCTATACCTACTCCTATACCTCAGAGGGTTGTTTTGAGTCCCAGTTTCTCCACCCACTACCTAATGGACCATAACCAAATGAGCTTTTAGGTCTTTTTCATGCTTATTTCCTCTGGATAAAAAGGAAATAATAATATAAGGTTGGGACTAACGAGATAATGCAATCGGTCTGCTCAGCACAGAGGCTGGCACACTGTGAGCACTCTATGACTATTCATTGGTACAATTATTATGTCAAATTTCAAGCACTAATTTGGTCTTTCATGATGGCACACTAATTACCACAGGCCCGTTTCCTCCAGCTCTAGTGACACATTTAGCTCTACTGGTCTCCCTTTCAACAAATGTTGCAAATTCATGTGACAGTTGGAAAATGTCATAATTGTGGTAAAATAAATTTAGATTTGGAACTGCTTTCTGCCAATTGCAACTAAGAATGATAAAAACTCAACCTAAACATTAGAAGAATATAGAGTACTTTTTAAAGAACTTTAAAAGATAATTTATTTTGTGATTATGATTTTTATATAAAATGAAGCCTAACATTTTCTACATCCATATAAGAAGCCATATAACAGATGATCTGTTTTATAACTAATCTGCTATTGCCAATTATTCAACAGACAAATAAAGCCAGAAGAACAAATTGATCGTAATACAATAGATAATAATCATGCTGCTATAAACATTGTTGTGAAGAAAAATTAAAAATTAAAGAGATGTTCTTAGTAACATGTTTGTTGTCCATAACTGTTTTACTATTCAAACCTCTTACAAATTCTGAAATTAAAAATAAAATAAAAATCGATGCTTCAATATGGCAACCAAGAATATTAATTCTATCAAGTGTATACATATATAATTCTTCTACTCAATATTACTACTTCAATTATTGCAGCATTCTCTAAATTTCATACTAGCCAAATTTTCAACCACCCTAAAGCAATACAAACAACTCCCTAATAGATTTTAGGATAATAATCCATAAAAAACACACACAACAAAATAGTAATTAACTCTGTCCCCAATTGCCTTCATATCTCCTTCTTACTATGTTTAAGTTCTATCCATTCTTCTCCCACTTCCAAAAGTCCTTCACCCCACCCCAAGCTTGAAATGATCATGGTTCTTATGAATTATTAGATTAGTGTGATACTATCTCTTTATATCTTCATGCTTCTCTGAAGTCTTTAATGCACATATCTTTGTTTATTTGGTTTTTATTCCCTACAGCACATAATTGGCAGTCAACAGTATCTGATAAATGAACAATGAATGAGTGGATTAAAATATAAAACTCTGTATCATGTTAATGTGAGTGAAGACAAGTTATGAAAAAACTAATTTCAATTATGAATTAGCCTTTAAAACTATGATATGCCCTTTATTATTTTAAGAATTTATGCTTATCCTCCAAAGTAAGTGGACATTGATTTTTTTTAGAATGGGACAATTTTGTGGACCTTTATCTCAAATCAACGTCAAGTTTCATATTGCTCTTCATCTACCTTATTGCAATACTGAGATTATAAAAAATATCAGCATAAAGTCATCATAATACATTCTTTTTTTAAAAAAAATATTTTTATTGATTTCAGAGAGGAAGGGAGAGGAAGAGAGAGAAAAACATCAGTAATGAGAGAGAATCATTGATTGGCTGCCTCCTGCACACCCCCTACTGGGGATTGAGCCCGCAACCTGGGCATGTCAGTGCCCTTGACTGGAATCAAACCTGGACCCTTCAGTCCACAGGCTGATACTCTATTCATTGAACCAAACCAGCCAGGGCTACATTCATGTTTTTAATAAAAGTTATATTCCTAAGTATTTGGAAAAGTATAGAAGGAGCAATCAAAATGATTTATTGTTACTCTTGAGTTTAAATCATAAAATGAACAACGTATCTGAATTAGATAGAAATAAAGGAGCAATCAAAATGATTTGTTACTCTTGAGTTTACATCATAAAATGAACAACGTATCTGAATTAGATAGAAATAGCAGCATTTAATAAAAAAGAGTATTTCTCTTACTAACACAAATACATTTACAGAGTAATATAAATAAACAATCAATTTTGTTCTTTTGGAGGAAGTAAAGAGAAGTTGCAATACATTTAGTGTGAAATTCTATCATTTTCTATAACTATATCTGCAAGGGACAGTCCTCAAACTCTTAACAGAACACTGGGAATCTTTGGCTTCTAGACTTCTAGTCTGAATTGGTTTTTACAGATAATGATGCTAGTACCCTATGGGAGTGGCTTGTCATAGCATTTTGCTTAGGTTACTTCAATTATTCTTTTCCGGCTACGTTTCATAAGGCTCCAGATGCCATACAGTGAGTGCGCTGACAGATCTGGGCAAAGTGAATTGAAAACAATCTGGCATGGATTCGCTGTTCTAGATGCCCTTTAGGACATTTGCGATTCATGGGAAGAGGTCAAACTAGCAACTTTAACAGGAGTTTGGAAGAACTGTCATGGATGATGTTGAGGGGCTCAAGACTTCAGTGGCGAAAGTAATTGCAGATGTGGTGGAAACAGCAAGAGAACGAAAGTTAGAATTGGAGCCTGAGCACGTGACTGAATTGCTCCAATCTCACATTGGAACCTTAACAGATGAAAAGTTGAGTAAGAAAGTGGTTCCATGAGATGGAATATACTCCTGATGAAGATACTGGGAACACTGCTGAAATGACAACAAAGAATTTAGAATATTGCATAACCTTATAGTTGATAAAGCAGTGGCATGTTTTAAGAGGACTGACTCCAATTTTTAAAAAATGTTTTACTGTGGATAAAATGCTATCAAACAGCATCTCATGCTACAAAAGCATTGTTCGATATGTTAAACATCATTGTTGTCTTACTTTAAGAAATTGCTACAGCCACCCCAACCTTCAGCAATCACAACCCTGATCAGCCATCAACATCAAGGCAATACCCTCCAATAGCAAAAGACACTAAAGGCTCAAATGATGGTTAGAATTTTTAGGAATAATTTTTTTTTAGACATAATGCTATTACACACTTAACAGTCTACAGCAATTTTTATACACACTGAAAAACTGTGTTACTCATTTTATTGTGATGGACTGGAACCAAACCCACAATATCTTTGAGGTATGCCTGTATTTATGTAGCCTAGATTTGAAAGCCTTATTATCTATTTCTTAGTGGGCAAACTTGAAGGTATGTAAAGATATTGCAGAATTTTGGAAGGTTACTTCAGGCAATTTTGAAATTAAAATTTGGATTTGGAATCCTTTCTTTGTTGACATCGATGGCATCACTGATTTAGGCTTTGCCAAAGATGATCTCACTTCCGGATGAAAGAAATCATACAGAATGGCTTCATCTAGAAGAGTCAAAAACTCAGCGATGGCTTGATACAAGACCATTCATTCTGGTGAGCAATAGGAAATACAATAGACATTGCAGGGCGGCATTTCATTTTAATTGTTTTTCACTTACTGAAATTAAAATGAAAAGCCAAAAAATCAAATGCTTATTGCCAATTTTAAAGATTACTCTGAGCCCTAAAAAAATCATAATTAATAGTACATAGATGTCTTATTTGCCCAACCTATTCTTATATAAACTAATAAAAGTTTTACAGAAAAAATCGCTATAGGAGACATGAAATTGATGGAGGACAGGGAGGCAGTAGAGGGAGGAAGTGCTTTGCAGTTGACCTGATTCCTTGGACACTCAGTCAGCATAGGCATGTGTCCCTCAACTCAGAAATTTAACATAGAAAAGTGTATTTCTTGCTCATAGAAAATCTTCTCTAGGTCCAGGTAACTCCCGTCTGGCAACTCAGCAATACAGACTGCTTCGATCGTGAGGCTCTGCCATCTCAACCCAAGAACTGCTTGAATGTGAGTGAAGAAAAGAGACTAGTGAATCCTGTATGGACTTCTCAATGCCTCAGCCCAGAAGCGACATATATCACTCACTTCTCAGAAATAGTCACACGGCCCACCGAACTACACAAAGGCCAGAAACAGCCGGGGAACAGCGGAATGCTGGGTAAATGAAACAAAGGAAGCCAGAAAAGAATATTTCAGGCAGAGGGGTCAGCAGATGCAAAGTTCCTGAGGCAAGTCTGAGCTTCATGTTTTCAAGAAACAGAGAAAAGGCCAAGTCTTATTAAGCAAGGTGGCAAGGAGAAGAATTGTCAAAAGATACTTTGGTTTCATCAAGGTTAAGAGATACTGGCCGGCCGGTGTGGCTCAGCATTTGAGAGTCGATCCAGGAACCAAGAGGTCACCTGTTCGATTCCCTGCTGCGACATATGCCTGAGGTTATGGGCTTGATCCCCAGAGGGGAGCGTGCAGGAAGCAGCCGATCAATGATGTTTCTCTCTCTCCGATGTTTCTATCTCTCTATCCAGCTCCCTTTCTCTCGCTCCAAACATCAATAAATATATTTTTAAAAGACTAAGATAAATAGAAATAACATATAAAAATCATCAAGCCCCACAGGATCCAAATGAATGTGTTTCATTATTTTTTAAAAAACATAATTTCTCTTTGTATTGCTCAGAGAGTCCTTTCCTATAATGTGAGAAGTAGCTTGGAACAAAAAGGCTACAGCAATAGGCATTACTATCCAAATACAGTTATTTTAAGACCTAACCCAGAAAACAGCAACAGCAGTTAAACTCAATACAATGAACCTAACTCTCCCAATAAGTATCAAAAGGTCAATTTTGTATGTAACCTTCTTTAATACAAAAGGCCAGGTGGTTGTAATTTAACTGAGCAAATCAAAATGAGCAAAAAGATGAGTACTGAAAAGGTCATTTAAAAGCTACATCCCCAGAATGGATGCTTAATATATATTACTCCTCAAAGAGCAAAATGGAAAGCTCAATAATTTCAAATTTTGAAACTTGCACTTGAAAAAAAAAAATTTCCCATATAGAATACCCTCACTGTCCTATTGTGGTATATATTACTTTCCCAAGATAGAGGTCTAAGTTGTAAGAGCAACACATATCCTCCTCTCAGGAAAAGCAAATTAATGTCTTTGACATCCAAGAGGTACACAATATAATCAAGTCAACCTTGATGAGTGGAAATATAAAAGCAGCTGATTACAATAGAAATGACACATCGACCCCAACTGTGCATCAGAAATTTATGACTGGAGGTTCCTGTTACAACAAAACTCAGATCAATTCTTCCGCAGTTTCTCCTTCACTCCTTAAGAAGTAATTCACTAAAGAAAGATATTTTTTTTCTTCCCCAATTCTGGGAATCCATACAAAGTTCAAGATTCAATTCTGAACCCCAGCATGCTAGCTTTTAGGTTAAATTCTAAATGCAACCTAATCCGTTTAGCTTTTTCATTTAGTGTATAAGGAGTTCGTGCTGAACATTTACGTAGTTTGTGACAGTAATTTGAAAGTTCTTCAAGAGGTACTTAAGTCTTCCTGGAGACATAAATAACTCAAAAACCCGCATTTTCATCTTAACCAATATTTTAAAAATATTTCTTTCCTTTAAGGGAAATGTGATTATTTTGCTATTAGCTAATGGAGTCATTTTCAGTTCTCTGTTGAGAAACTCAAAAATGGTTCTTTTGTAAAATGTTTCTTTGTGAAACAAGACATCTGCTAATTATAATTTTTTTAAAGTCTCTATTTGGAAAGTACTTATGACATCCATTGACTAATCAGTGTAATAGATCAATATGCACTGTTATTTTTTCAATCTTTTGAGAAAAAAAATATAGTAGTACATATTTTTAAAAACGAATTTCAATCCTTTTAACATTTTAAATCTGAAGGACAGTTTAAAAGTAGCATAGATTACTCATGACTGATATAAACTGGCTTTCCCATATGCTTGTAACGGTGTGTTATAACACAAAAATCAGAATGTAAGAAAATCAATGGTCATAACAGACTCACTGGAATAACTCATTCTTGACGCTGGAAGGAACCCTAGAGGTTACTTAGTTCAATTTTCCCATTAAAGGAGGGTCAAACGTGCCATGCCTTTTCTGACAGAAGGCCATCTAGCACCCTGGGATACATATATCAAAATAACTACTTTTTAGGAAGGCCATATTTCCTCCCAAAGACTTATAACACTGTTCAAAAGTTCAATATACTGAATGAAAACTTATATTCTTGGGCTCTTTTGGGATCATTAAAGTTAAATGGAATCCTTATAATCTCTTACTAAAATTTCTTTAAATAGATATTACATATTTGAAACTTTTCTCATGTCTTCAAATTAAACAATTCTAGTATCTTACAAGGTTCATTCACTATTTATGTAAATGTTCTGAGAACAAGACCAGACACTGACATTTAAGAGATAAGAAATACAGTCCTGTCCTCTAGGTCCTAGGAGCTTACTCATAAGTAGAACAAAACAGTTTCTCATGTAACATGGTTTTCAGCATTATTTCTAAAAATGTAAAATTAACACAATATTCTAGATGAGATCTGACTAATATAGAAGTTGGTAGAATTATTTCTAAATTAACATGCATTTAAAAAAAATTTTTGTTTCATTTTTAGAACCACTCAATCAACAATTCCAGGTCTTTTCCACATGAACTCAGATCAAAAACAAGTATTCTCTACTTAACACTTCTTTGAGTAAATTTTTTAAATTCAAATTAAGAACTTCACATTACATTTAATTGTTCATGTTTTCTTGTTGTTGTTGTTTTTTTGTTTTGTTATTGTTTTAATCAATTTTTCCTTGAATGCAGAATTCTTTTTGATCCTTTGAACTTCCAACTAACACAGTTATCTGGCTCTACCTTGTCATGTGTATTGAGCCCCTATACCATTCCCTTGACCAGGTCAACACTACTTGAAGGCAAAGAAAAGAATCAAGATGGTGAGTTGCCTAACTTGCTAGTAATTCAAGGCTAAACATAAAACCCACAAAGAGAATGACTTTTGCTTTTTATATTCCAGGGCTTCCTCCATATAGTGATGTGAAAAAATAGAACAGATAAGGTATATGGATTTAAAAACATTGGGTTTATTTTCACAGGCTCTATCCATATATCCACTCTGAGAGAAAACAGATCCAAGAAGTTCCCTAGTTTGCAGACTAGAAACACTTTCTCTTATTTTCAAACTCTGTGAAATCATCCTGCGTCCACTGTAAAAATTCATCCACAACATACCCTCTCTAGACCTTTCCTTGAAGTACTATTTTAGATCATATGTTGTTGAATCCTAATTTAAGTACTTTGGAGAGAGAGAGAGAGAGAGAGAGAGAGAGAGAGAGAGAGAGAGAGATCCCTGCATATGTCAGTCTTAGCTGATCCTTTACAAATGAAGAATAAACGGCGTTCTTAACTCATTCACAAAGTCCAAAAATGTTCCCAAGAACTCGATTACTTCTTCCTATGTATCTTGTCTGCTTCACTTATCAACTGGAACACATTTTCCTGAATTTATACCATAAGCCAAACTACTGATCTACTCCCCGAAGTGTATAACCATTCCCATGGTTGAGCACAGGAGGTGGAATGACATTCTATTGATGAATTGGGGGATGTTCCATTCAGGTCTCCATCTTTCCTCTTAAGAGCTAATCTGCCTACAGGTAATGTGAATTCTACTCTGATCCTTCATCTCATAACTTCTTTTTTTAAAAATATTTTTTATTGATATCAGAGAGGAAGGGAGAGGGAGAGAGAGATAGAAACATCAATGATGAGAGGGAATCATTGATCAGCTGCCTCCTGCACATCCTCTACTGGGGATCAAGCCCACAACCCTGGCATGTGCCCTTGACGGGAATCGAACCATGACTTCCTGGTTCATAGGTCGATGCTCAACCACACCGGCCAGGCCATCTCATAACTTCTTACTTCTTATCTGAGAAGGTTCCTGCAGAGGAAATCATGCCCTAGTCGAGCATTATCCCGGCAAGTGACAAAATCTGCCTAGTTTTGAAGTTCATAATTAGCAAGCTCATTAGGTTTGTAGACTCAAAGCCATTTAATTGTGGATTGTGGTTCACATTTGTTTAGAATCCAGGCAGAGAAGAGAGTGCTAATGATTGCCTCCCCACTCAGAAACCACCAGCAGTATCTATACTATGACCCCAGACCATTTTTCTATCTACTTCAAAAAAAAAAACCCAACCCCAGCTATTATTAATCAATTGGCTGAAATCAAGCTATATCATATCTGCAAGATAGCCTGGCTGTATCAGCCAAGTTATCCTAACAAAAAAGAAGGAGTGTTCAGTTTTGAAGTCTTAACTCACTTGTAGCTTTAGACTTGCTAACAGGCCTGCTTTTACTTAATAAATGAATAAATGAATGGATGTTTAATGAGGATACCTCACTTTATTTTAGCATCTGTTGCCAACTGATCAAACATAGCTTTTTCTGTAAACATTTGGAAATCTGTTTGCTAAAATCTTAGGTATGTACTTACCTCCTCCATTCTTTTTCCTTACTTTTATGTACGCTAAAATGACCTAATCAATTTTCCCACTCTCAGGATTTCTACATCCCCCAATGTGGTTGGTAGTTTTGTGTTGTTGTTTTTTCTCACTATTCTCTCCACCTTATAAAAGTTGAAGCTGACAGCAAAGCAAGTCAAGAATTGATCATATCTTCAGCTTTCGGCGGAATGTGGCTTCTAGCAGATATACACCCGGATTCTAGTCCCCTACATTTACTATGTCTTGACTTGATGCCAATTTTGTAATCTGTCTTGGGACAAAGATAATTCATCACAGGTCATACAATGACAACAGTACACACTTGCAGCTCATATGTTTTGGGATCAAATTAAGTGCAGTACTCATTAGAACAAATACCAAATACCATCTCTAAAATGTCAATAATCTGATTCGAATTTCTACTGAATAGATCCTTATACTGATACTATCTTCCACCAGTTCTCCATCTCAGGACTATCACATAACCAAAATAAGTAACTGGTCTTGAACTACACGTTTCAAAGCTTTTCAATTTCACCCATGTCTCTGCATGCTTCCAATGCTATTTTTTCTCTTAGCACAGGGTGAGTGACTGCCTTTGGTGAAAAGTGTAGTATATTATACTCACTCCAGAATACAAGGTGCTTTGTTAAGGCTGTGGAGACTAGCATGAAATAGGGCAGAGAGCTTGTCTTCCCAATGGACATTCTACTTGGAATTGAGATTTAAAACATGGAATGTTAACTTATAACAGAAGGTTTTAATGACAAAATAAGTCAGAAATGCAAAAATGTGTGATCAATTGTCAAGTGAGTGGCATAAACAAATGTTTGCAGAAAAAGACAATATGACCATGGGCTAGACTGGTACTAAAGGCCTAAAGAAGTCTGTAAGATAAAGCTGACCCTTAAAGGATGTGTAGGACTCCAATGAACCATATTATGTTCATTAAATAATGATTTGCGTCAGAATAACTCTTTCATTTCACAGTTCTGCTTTATGAGACTAAATGGAGCCCTTCTCCTTCAATCTACACATTCCTGTATATTATTCCTTCCTATTTGTCAAACTCTATACACATTGTTTTACTTTCTTGTCCCCTTTTTGCCTGTAATCTCTCAAACTATCTCATCTGCCTTCCTATTCCTTTCTAGGTACAGTAACCACAGGAAATACGTTTTTACTCTTCAAACACACGGGAATAAGTCTGTGATGTCGGAATTTGAAAAACAACTACACTTGCATCAACTATTTCTTTGACATAAGCTTTGCTCACTTACCACTGCAATATATAGTATTTGGACATGCAAAGTATCCAAATGTGTGACATATCAACAAATACCAAACCAATTCTACGGCTGTATTGTTAACTACGAAAACACCTTATATCTGGGGACAATTTGAAGGCCAAATGGGTCAAAACTAAAAAAAGAAAAATTAGATTATTGTCAAAGGAATGAATTTTTATAAGTACTATTAAAATGGGCCTAAAAATTTAATTGGTCTCTGCTACATTTCAACCAGCTCATCTCTCCATCAATAATAAAAGTGAAGGATGGAGCATAAATTATTACTCAATCCACTGAATGTGACAGTTTTCAAAAACGCACGCACGGTTCCCTTCTGAGAACTCTAAGTAAACAATTATAATTTATTTTCCTAAATCATTAACTACTTGCTTCAAAAAATGAGGTGATTAACTAAGCAAATGTTACTTGAATATAAATGTTGTATTAAACTCAAAAAAGAGAGAGACCAAATACCATATTTTAATTCAAGTTAGAAGTTACTGTAAACTCATCAGTCTAAGTAACATATACCACAGACATTAGCAAATACACAAAGCCAATAAGAGTTTAAATGCTACCAAGAGTGTTATCATCCTACTAGAAGCCCAGCCCACGAAATCGCGTGGCCCCGCCCACCCACATGTGCCTCTCTGAGCTCAAAGCCCCGCCCACCAGCCAGTCTTTGGTCCTTAAGGCATTAGGGCCACAGGTCTTTTATAATATAGATAATTCCATCCTGTAAATCCTTCCATCTTTAGAAATTTTATATCCTCCCAAATGTTTATTTCCCTTTGCCATTACTGGTACAGTAGGAGGAATCATTATAGTCTTTATATCCATTTTATTATATATGTAATTTAAATAACTTGAAAGATTCATAAGATAGAGATTAATCAAAGAACTTATATGTGTTTATGCATAGCCCATGGACACAGACAATAAATAGACAGGAGAAGGCCTGGGATGGAGTGGAGCCGGGCAAAGCGTTGAAAATGGGGGACATCTGTAATAATCTCAACAATAAAATAAAATTTAAAAAAAGAAAATATCAAGGAATATTTTAAACTAATTCACAAAATTAAATAAATGTCAAACTTCAGTAACGTAATAATAAGAGGCGACTGGTTTGGCCTTTTTGGAAAGCTATTTGCTAACATATATCAAGAACATGAAAAGTGCATATATCACTCAGCCGTGGTGGCTCAGTGGTTGAGCATCAGCCTATGAGCCAGG